>NC_060159.1:10198009-10209102 GCF_021292245.1 Micropterus dolomieu
AGACTGGGACGGAGATTTGTCTTCCAACAAGACAATGATCCAAAACATAAAGCAAAATCTACACTGGAATGGTTCACAAATAAACATATCCAGGTGTTAGAATGGCCAAGTCAAAGTCCAGACCTGAATCCAATCGAGAATCTGAGGAAAGAACTGAAAACTGCTGTTCACAAACGCTCTCCATCCAACCTCACTGAGCTCGAGCTGTTTTGCAAGGAGGAATGGGCAAAAATTTCAGTCTCTCGATGTGCAAAACTGATAGAGACGTACCCCAAGCGATTTACAGCTGTAAAAGGTGGCGCTACAAAGTATTAACGTAAGGGGACTGAATAATTTTGCACGCCCAATTTTTCAGTTTTTTATTTGTTAAAAAAGTTTGAAATATCCAATAAATTTCGTTCCACTTCATGATTGTGTCCCACTTGTTGGTTCTTCACAAAAAATTACAGTTTTATATCTTTATGTTTGAAGCCTGCAATGTGGCACAAGGTCAAGGGGGCCGAATATTTTCGCAAGGCACTGTAGTTCAAAGACATGATGATTTCCTCAAGAATCTTTATTGAAAAGCTTTCACTAGACATTTGCCATCAAATCAATCTCAACATCTAACTGCAAAATCAATACATCATCAATACTGAGACTGGAGACATTTCATCGGTGCAGACGGCTTGTCTCCTGATAGCTTCTCTCACTAGCGTCGCAGGATAATTTAATGCATTTATGCACTGCTGTATGATTGGTATTGTATAACTGGGGTTGGTGAACACGGGAGCTGAACATATTCTAACTGACATAAATGAAAAATCACAAATTTATCTACACACAAATGCATTACTGGCAATCATTCAGGGCTCCTGAAGGTCAGGGGCTGCTGATGAAATTTCTCTCGCCTGCACAGCTGATAATCTTGAGTTGAATCATCATGTTCTACGGTATCTATGAGCAAGATCGTTACTGTACCAGCATGGAGTTGGGCTCTTCCATCTCTGAACTTCAGTGAGGGGCAACAAGTGACGGCAGTGAACAGCTGATTGCACTTCTACACTTTGCTATCTCAACAACAAATACACACAGTTCATTTGGGGAACATGTTGGGAACTGA
Source organism: Micropterus dolomieu (assembly GCF_021292245.1). Taxonomy (NCBI): domain Eukaryota; kingdom Metazoa; phylum Chordata; class Actinopteri; order Centrarchiformes; family Centrarchidae; genus Micropterus; species Micropterus dolomieu. The sequence continues at coordinate 10,199,112 of NC_060159.1, forward strand.
GTACTTTGAGAAGTTAGCCAAAAAGATGGATAGCAAATGGTTTAAAAAAAAACACGTGATTTGCACATTAACGTTAGATAACTTAGCCAGTGGTTAGCATTTGCATGCTGAGAAGAAACTCTAGCATTTGCATTCTAACAATAGCACTGATTACAAGATTGGAGGGCTGGCTGTGAACTGAACTATTTCTTCAAGCTACAGTTTGTAAACAAATCAAAATATCTGACTCAGTTTGAACTTGCAATGACATATTTATTTGACCTGTTAGGTGCAGCAGAAACAAGTTAAATATAACATTCACGTACCATCAGCTTTTCATTTCATATCGTGAAAATGATTGCACAGTTGCCTGTATATTGGCATTAAGTCAAATATTCTCTCCGTTTAGGTCTGGTTTTGGTCTCAACCGTCTCTGAAGTGAAATATCGTGTTCAGTAGCTGCTGAATCTCCATTTTTGTCACCAGCTAGTTGTTAACATGGTGCTGGTGAGCTAAGTAAACTGGGTTTGTCAGAGCTACTACTAGCTAAAACAATAAGCTGAAGAAACACTCTTCATGTAAGCAGCTGATAATGCTCTGTGGGATCATACGAGCAACCCCTTTCACACAGTGTACAAGTAGTCATGTGATCCATTATGAAAATACTGATAATAGCTGTTTTAACTTCAATCTAATAATCGCCCCTCACTATACGGTAATCATTTAAAGGTACCTCTCTTTTACCTGCATGTTGTTTTAAGTTTTATTTTTGCACATCTATCTCCATGGGAGTCCTTGCAGGTGCTCCACATGTCTGCTGTAATGTAGCAAAACTGCTATATTGTACAATATATGTGTATTGTTTGTTGTTCTCAGTTCTCTAGTTATTTCTTTTACTTTCTCCATTCTGCTGTCTTTGTTTCTCTCTTTCTGTTCCTCTTCTCTTCCCTATTGAATCCCCCCCCCCCCCAGCTCCCTGCTGACAGCTGGATTACCATGTATCAATGCAGTGCCAGAAACTGTCTGCCAGACAAAATCATGTTTTGTCTCATCCTTGGCTACTGCAGTGTGATGAGGACCAACAGCGCATGACATTGGGAACAAAAGAAAGAAAGCCAGGTGTGACCACAGACCAAGGCAACACGCAGATTATGTTTCCATATGTACATGTGTATATGAACATCATGAATTTGTGCTCGTCTGCATGAATGTTTTGTCCCTGTGAAATTCTGACGACAGAAAGTAATCAGTTTGCTGATGAGAGACATTTATTAGTAATGTATGATTCATTTTTAAAGGATGTATGGTGATTAAGTGTTCACATATGTATATATGCAGTACATCATTGTCTACATTTAGATCTGTGGAGATGTCTATATGAGCCTGCATGTGATGTCTGTTTGAGGGTTATAAATGCTTATTGTCCCACAGACCAACGTGAAATTGCAGTGCGATGAAAAAGATTCTCACTGGCTTGCAGGCTGAATATTGGATTTTCCAAAAAGTCAATAAAGGGCTTGATCATTAAAGTGAATAAATATTCTCTCCCCTCAAAGCTATTTCAAGACTTGCAGTTTCCAATCGCTACTGTGGCTCTTTTATTATTTACAGTATTGTGCTGACACACTCACTCTTACTGCATGTAGTGTCTTATATGAAACTGAAAAGAGGTGCACGGAGGGAAAGTTGCCAATAATACACAGACAGCTCTATTAAAATGGATTACCTTTTCCCCCACTCTCAATCGTCCTCTGCACTCCCCAAAAATAATGTATAAGATTTCTGTCAGGGCCTTAGCAATAGATTGGCTTTTTGTATATCATTTTCCCAAAGGAGCTGGAGAGGTTATTTTGGAGCCTTTGGTAGATGTGGAGGAAGCGATTTCAAAACAGTATCATGAGGGAATATACAGTATTGAGGCCATTATCTGCCACCTATATAGTACCCATACAGACTCAATCAGTGACTTTTTACTCCTGCAGAATGCTGATGAAATAGACTGTAATAAAGCACTACTAAATATCAGATAGACCGCACAGTTCACTATAAAGCTGACAAGCACTCTGAGGATTTTTTAAAAAAGTGTTGCCTTATTGATGTTTAGGTTCACACATTTACTGGTATCACTTTCTACTAAATCCCTCTTTATAAAAAATGAATAACTTGGATTGTGGCTTTGTTAATCGTTAAGTTGATGATCTTCCTCCAGAGTAACACTTTGTCTTTAAATGTGCTCCAAAAAACTGTTTGGCCTCTGAACTTCTTGAAAATATTCACTGTGTGATTACCAATAAAGTTTTCCTGATGGTCTCGGAGGCTGTGTTTGGCCCCGGGAAAGTTGTGATCACTGGGAGCCTGCTGAGCCTGGTTCCATTGCCCGCTTGCCCGACTCAGGTCCTGTCGCCCATTTCGGTCTCAGTCAGCTTCTAGGGCCGCTAACGCGTAGTGTTTTACGAGGAATTTGTTTTGGTGATAAGGTGCTACATATAGACAAACAGACAGTCAAATAACATAATAAATGTAGAAATATATAAATATAACTAACTACAGTTTCTTAATGATAATAACTTTGGACTATCAGGGAACTGGGGAATTGGGGAGTTTAGGGATTCATGTGAGGTTATACAGCAAGAACCATAAATGTTTGATAAGAATCATGATTCTGGAATCCACTTGTCCCTGTGGTTGAAGTAAGATTTCCAGCACATCTTCTTCCCACCGATGACTAATGGTGTCATGAAAGAGCTGCCCAATTCCTGTATCTGTTGGTTCTGTTGGCGATATCTCTTCTTCCATTTGCTCTCACATTGTTTCTGGTTATTCACCAAGCTGCAATCCCCTAAACCCAGGCAGACAGGAGAGGGCTGATTTGTATTCATCTGGACCGTGTGGAAGGAAAGGAGGAGTGAGTGGGCAAGAATATATCAGTGTATTTGTGTTCAGGATTTATATCTCTGTGTATATGTGCATGTCCAGGTGTGTACATCCCTGTGAAAATTTGTATGTGTGGTGGGCAGCTTACTTCTCTTTCACTCACTGAGCACTGCCCAAGTTAATTAGTTTATTTATGAGGGAGGAGAGTGGCAAGAGGAGGCAAATGAAGACTTAGTATTGTTACTTATCCTGACAGAGCAGGATAGTGGAGAGATTAACTATGTGGGTCCAAGATACAGCTGTTGCGGATTGATGACTCCTGAGCAACTGGGAGACAGACTCAACAATTCTTGATAAGTGCCCATGAAAACCTTGTATCTCCCACAAGTGACCTCCTCCTCTAACATACATCAATTGTCACAGTTGGGGGGATCACTTTAAATTTTGGGGGTGGTGTGATTACCCAGTGTTCCAAAGTATAAATTTTTTATTAAACATGCTAAAACCCCTTGTACAATACATGTTTAATGCCTTAATTTCACCAAGACTTGATTTACTTGACTTGATTATAGACTGAAGCTGTGGGTTGGTGTCTCCGTTACTGCTCTCAAATGGTTTGTCTTGTACCTTTCCAATAAGATGCTTTTGGTCATGATTGGTAACCATCCTTTTCTGTCCACTCATTGTCTTGTTGAGTGCCCCAAGGGTCCATTCTCAGGCCAATTTGTTTTCTATTTATACGGTCCCTTCAGGTAATCATCACTCATTGTCAAAACAGTTAAAGGGGCTATACGTGCTTTCAGCGGTGCAGTTTTTAGATTGAGACATAAGCTGGAAACTCAGGTAAACTCCCACTACAATGTTAAAGTAATATTTTTATCAGCTTGATGTTGACCTAATCCATGCTGGTTGCATGATAACTTTACACTGACTCCATTTAGCCAACGTGATACATCAGCGTTAGCTCGCCTGCCGCTCTTCAGTAACTATTTGTGTATCTTTCACCAAAGGCTCTGCAATGTGAGCGCAGCTAAATGTATTCGAATGAAAATGTAACGGTTAGTGAGCTAGACTGAATATTATAAATGAGATTGTTGCCACGCTTTGTAACAGTTCTCTCCGGTCTCTCCGTGACTCAAGCCTTTCTGATGTTGACTGTGTTTTTACCCAAAGTCGATCTGATTTTCGTTTGTCCTGACAGGCTCCAGCACATAAAACCTTGTTCTTGGTTTACATCATGCATGGAGTTTGTGTTGTGCTGGAAGCCTGTCATTTTTTGGCCTTAGCGTATGTCTTAGGCTCAGGAGAATGCATGCACGTAACAGCCAATGGATTTCCCGGAAAATCCGACCCGGAGGCTTCACATTGGAATAGGCATTGGCAATAGTGAAATGTTTTATGTGAGGTTACAACTCCTTCACAGACAGGCAATAAAAAAGTGATTCATTTCCTTAAGAAAAACTACATTTAGCCCCCTTAAGCAATGCTTGGGTTCTTCATCCAACCATGTAATACCACTGTGCAAAAATTTACTTTTTCAGGCTCATCTCAATCTTCAATTATTCGGCTGCAGCTTGTCCAACAACCAGGTCCGAACATATTACTCCCCTTTTAGAATCAATAAACTGGCTCCCAGTTTGATACAGAATCACATTTTAAATGTCTTTAAATTACCTATAAGGCATTTCGTAGTCAAGCCCCAGAATACATTGCTGCTGGCCAATAGAGGGCGGTAAGGCGCCGCCCTCCCTGGTAGGAGCATATGTGTGTTTAAAATGCACAATAAAATGCAATATATAAAATACAGGCTAAAAAATTATGTTTGGGGGCGAAAGTAGCTTCCTGCTCATCCACTGACCTCTTATGGGGCGCTAGAAATATCGCCCAGGCTGTACAGCAGCACAGTCAATAGCTGACACAAGATATATCCATAGCAACATAAATTAAGCCAATCAGCGTCCTCAAATCTGATGCCTGAAGTGCGATGCAGTATCTGCCTAAAGCAGAGTCAGTCGATGGTAGAGGGACACCTGACATTGTTGACAATGATGAATGTGGAACTCAAGACATAGGATTTAAGCCTTGGCTAGCTGGTTGCAATCATGTTAATGCCGTATTTTGCTTCTCATGCTTGCTTTTTAAAACAGCGGGGACAGATGACAGACAAGATGAACTGTCACAGGAGTAAATGACATGAAACATTTATCTGAGAAGATTAAGAAAGAAGCTAGCCATCCTAGGCAGAGTTAACATCGCTACACAACTGGACTAAGGCCACATAGGATTGGAGTAAGGAAACAAACAAAGAGGTGGATAAGAACAGGCACATTTTATTAAAGATAGGCCTTTGAGCTGACCTTGCGCAGCTACAATGAGACCGAATCCTTTGACAACCCTGGCGCTTACAGTAGATCTTGTTGCCTCGCTGGACAGTGTGTTGGAGGAGCACCTTAAGACAGCTACCGTTTTGAAAGGCACCTTAAAGACTGTGCAAAACGAACTTTTGGACTGCATGCTGTCAGTTCTTGAAGATTACATTCTGGAGGATGTAAAAAATGCAGAATATCTTGCTATTCAGGCAGATGAGACAACTGACATTTCCACCCATTGCCAGTTAGTGCTTGTGCGACGCAGGGGCGTTTTTAGGATCTTAAAACATTGGGAGCTTAGCCCAGCCCATAAAATTTCATATCTTCACATAATAATTTAAGTTAAGTCTGTAAAGCAGTATAGCAACAGTAAACATCCTCTACTTATACACCACAACAAAACTCACAACAACACTATTAACTGTCTCATTTTGATGTTGCTAAAGTGTAATGTCATGTGTCTAATTACAATAATATAACAACAAAACTACGGTAATACCGGGGGGATCCGGGTGGTACTCCCCCAGAAAATTTTGAGTCTTAAACACTTAATTTCCTGCATTGTGGAGTTTTTCTGCACCAATTTTCATCCTTTTCTGCATCAATTTATTGTGGAAATTATTTATGTAAAGGGACACACAAAATTCAGGTAGCCCGCAGGTGGCTGAATCCTTGTGAACCGGTTTCACCGGTTGCTTTGAAATGACTTGAAGGCTGGCAATTCTGCCTTCAGATGTTATAACTGATTACTTGTTTGATCGTCCTTGTTGCTGAATTGTGGTAAATATTTAAGAACATTTTGATATTTTATGACCTTGTAACTGATTTATTTCCATCTTAAATGTGCAATTGTACTACTGCCTGCCTTGGCCAGGACACAAGAGTTTTTCTGGTTTAATAAAGGTATAATAAAACAATTCAAAATCTAAAACTGTAACAGAATATAATGCAGAGCAGCTATCAGGCATTCTGGGTTGCTTTCAGATTTGTTTCTCCTGTAGATCAACTTTTAATATCATCACTGCTGAATCAACACACACGCAGGCCTGACTGATTTAGGTAACCTCTTTAAATGTGCATGTGGCACCTTTTTACGTCATCAATAATAAATTAAATAATTTTAATTCAGTTATAAACTCCTGGACTTTAATAGTTTCTGTCTTTCAGCAGGTTTTCTGCTCATGTTCAAAGTTCTGCACATTCAGAATGTAACTGGGTTCTCTGACATTTCCAGAATAAAGGATATTTTGAGAGGTCAAAAAGGATAAATCCTCATAAACTTTTCAATCAATCCGCGGCCCACCTGCGTGCTGCACCGTGTGGAAGGGATCCATACCATGGATTCTGCAACCCGTTGCACCACTACTATCCATGGTAGTGTGGGGATTTAATTCTTGCATGTTTTGCTGTGCAGGATCACAGCCCCTATGTGTCCACATGAGGAAAGGTCAAGATAGGCTATTAGAGTAAAAATGGACTGTCTATTGCATTAGACTAGGCAATTTGATGAGTTTTTAAGTAGCCCATTAAAATATTCCTGCAAATGCAGTGAAGAAGCTGATTATCTGTAATTTAGCTATTTCTACAATTCTATTCTTTTCATTTTTAAATCTCCATGAAGCTGTTTATAAGATCACTTTAAAATATCACTTTTGTTGCCTGTGCCTTTTATTATGGAGATGTAGCCAACCAAACTGCTTGCTTTGCAGTAGCACAGGCTGCCAATACAATTGATTATTCCTGAAGCATCTAAATAATCTTCACAACGCAAAGATTTATTGTGGCAGTAACACGAGAGCAGCTCGTTGTTGAAGCAGGTAAACCTACATACAGAGGAAGCTGTGCGTCATGCGTAAAGCCCAACATGACTATTTTATCCACCATATTCTCTCTCTCTTTCTCTGTGCATCTCAAAAATAAATAACAGCTGGTAGCTGCTGAGTGAAAGATTAGTTTCACTGGCGACATTCTGTTTATGGAATCACTGTCGGACATCACTATAAAACAAATGGTAACCAATGTGTATTAAAGAAAAGAAACAGGCTTATGTCCAAGGGCACTTTTAATATATCTCAATCAATGCAGTGATCATCTGACATAGATCTTACAGTGTGTAGGCTAGTCTTCATTTGCTCTGCAGAGACTAAAGACACTTTTAATGCGCAGATAATGGAAAGTGAAAGTATTTCACTTGCCGGCTTGTTAAAGGGCGACGCAGGCTGCTTTCCAACACGGTCACCAGTGCCATGGTGCACGCTCACTAGACTTCAGTTGTATTAGTAGAACATAAAGCCTTAAACTGAAAAGATACTTGCCTGATTTGCGAAATGTTTGCATCTGCCCAGCTCTGTGACTGTGACAAGCGCCCGACCAGCGCTTTACTGCGTACCTGCGCACACAGCCTGGATGACAGCTCATTTCGGTTAATGAAGCAAAATGTCGATTACAGATTGCTTAAGTTATGAAGGTATGAATGGAAAATGTAGCAAAATTAAGAGTAGGCCTACATTAGATGTACCTACCCCTGCTGCAGACATCATCACTGCTGCCTTCAGCGGTAAGTAACAGCAGCACAAAAGAAAAGTCTATAATATTGAGGCACTTTGCTGCTAACGACGCCGCTGGTGCTACGGTACATCGCTGGTGCTACGGTACATCGCTGGTGCTACGGTACATCGCTGGTGCTACGGTACATCGCTGGTGCTACAGTACATCACTGGTGCTACGGTACATCAACAAGGAGAACAACAGCGGTTGGCTACAGAGGTAAGCTGTGTAGTTTATAGGCAGCTCTGAAGTGTTGAAGATGTGGTTATTACTTTGGGTTATTAGCAACTTAAATAGGCCTACTCTACTTAAGTACAAATTAGGGGTATTTGTACTTTACCTGAGTATTTTCTTTTCATACCACTTTCTATTTTTATGTTCACTGTTTATGTTTTTGTGTAAGAAACCTTTTAACATTGGCATTAAATAATTTCACAAAGCACTGGTATCCTGCAGTTTGTGTTAAATTGTATTGGGACGGTTACGGCACAGCCCCACCTAAAATATTTTTCACCAGCCGCGACTGCATTGCTGAAGTGTTACAGCCTTCTATCCCTTGAGGTGTCATCAGAGGAGTGTCTGTTTGCCATACTTCAAACCAAACCCAGATCTAAAGGTCATCATGCCTTTGTTAGTGTGGCCACTAAACTCTGAAAGAGTTTGTTCAAACTGCTGCTGATTTTGTTCATATTTTTAAATCTCATTTGAAGGCTCATCCTAATAGCTTGGCCTATTTGCATTAGATTGTGTTATTGTAATTATTGCCCATATTTTGTATCTAACATATGCCATTGTCTTTTAGCCCCTTTTTCTATTGCAATGTTTTAAAGAGGTGGTATTATGCTCATTTTCAGGTTCAAAATCTTATTTAGGGGTTGTACTAGAACAGGTTTACATGGTTAAATTTTCAAAAAACACCATATTTTTCTCTGCACATTGCTGCAGCTCCTCTTTTCACCCTATGTGTTGTACGCTCCGCTCTTGAGCTACAGAGTGATGCATCCTGCTTGTACAAAATCTTTGTTGGGAGTTGCACATGGACTACTAGCCAATCAGAAGCAGAGAAGGACAGGTCGTACGAAACAAGGTAGTGTGATCCAAATCAAAGCTGCTTCAGACTGCGACCGTAACCTAGCAGATGGTATAGGTTACTCACAACCACACAACATCATTGTTCCACATCTTACCATTAGGACTAAACGTTGAACTGTTGCTGGTGTTCTGACGATCTATGCTGCCTTGCTGAAAAATGCTACCATAGCGCAAATCGTTAGACTCGACTCTACTCGACCCTGCTCCGTTTTCCATTGCAGATAGTACCCAGAGATAGTACGTAGCTTGTCGTCATAGCGACGCCACACACAACTGCCGGAACATTAATGTTCAATGCGACACACACCAGCGATCCACACAGCTTTCTCTTTTTTAAGTTAAAACGTTTCAACATTACTCAGAATGTAAAGACAGATAAGCGGTAAGAAAACCTTCCAGCTGTGTTTTCCTCTGCCGTTGTTGCTGCAGCGGTCAGTGTGACAGCGGGAGCAGAGGGCTCTGTGAGCGGGCGGCTGGCCGGCCTCACACGCTGCTCCAGCGGGTTGGCACAGGCTTCCCCCGCAGCCACTTGCGGAGCTCCTCAACTCCGAAAATATTCAAGCACATTTTTGTTCCGCCATATTTCTGCCAATATTCGAAATCTACACAGCTGATTTCTCAGCTCAAAACTTCTCAGAAGTGGATTTAGTGATTAAATTTCCGAAAACTGTAAAATATAAAACTTTCTGTTGCTGGCCTCTGTCTGGCGCAGCAATGATGATGCAGTGAATAGTGAATATTCTCTCTGACCAATCAGCAGTCTGTCCTGTTTTCATGTTACATTTTAGTATCACCTCAGCTCACTTGGAACCTGGAAGGAGGTGAGGTGATACAAAAAAAAGTACCTGGAAGCAGGTACAGGTACAACATTTCTACAATGGAAAACCAAACAGGCGAGTCGAGCATAAGGGCCTCCGCTCAGACTAGCTTGGTTTAGGGGCGTGCCTGACCCCGCTAGCCGCTTGGTAAGCTTTATGACGTGTTTTCATTGTGACGTCACAAGTAAAGGAAGTGAAGGGCTGGACTACAAACGAGCTGTTTTCAAGCGGTTCAGAGCAGAGCTTTCTGTGGGAGATGGGAACTCCCTTTGGGCTGGACTTTGGGCTTTTTCACTTTGCAAACCTGTTACA
>NC_060159.1:10209202-10397837 GCF_021292245.1 Micropterus dolomieu
AAATCTACACAGCTGATTTCTCAGCTCAAAACTTCTCAGAAGTGGATTTAGTGATTAAATTTCCGAAAACTGTAAAATATAAAACTTTCTGTTGCTGGCCTCTGTCTGGCGCAGCAATGATGATGCAGTGAATAGTGAATATTCTCTCTGACCAATCAGCAGTCTGTCCTGTTTTCATGTTACATTTTAGTATCACCTCAGCTCACTTGGAACCTGGAAGGAGGTGAGGTGATACAAAAAAAAGTACCTGGAAGCAGGTACAGGTACAACATTTCTACAATGGAAAACCAAACAGGCGAGTCGAGCATAAGGGCCTCCGCTCAGACTAGCTTGGTTTAGGGGCGTGCCTGACCCCGCTAGCCGCTTGGTAAGCTTTATGACGTGTTTTCATTGTGACGTCACAAGTAAAGGAAGTGAAGGGCTGGACTACAAACGAGCTGTTTTCAAGCGGTTCAGAGCAGTGCTTTCTGTGGGAGATGGGAACTCCCTTTGGGCTGGACTTTGGGCTTTTTCACTTTGCAAACCTGTTACATGCACAAAAAAGATATATAACTCAATAAAGGAGAGGGGAGCCAAAAAGCATAATACCACCTCTTTAAATGTGTTTTTATTTGTATTATTTTAATGTTGTTTTATGTAATTTACTATGTGACCACTTATCAGCTTCCATTTTAATTGTTAATCACTTTGTAAACCTGTTTTTAAAAACAGCTGTATAAATGATTCTTTTATTACTGTAAAGTCCGGAGCATATAATCCTCCCACTCAACTACAAATGTTTATGCCCGAACATCAAATAGAAATTAGACATTTTGATCAATTTACACCTGTTCTGACATCCTTTCACAGGCTCCAATTCAAGTTAGATTAGATTTTAAAGTGCTTCTTACGTAGACTTTTTATTCTCCACCAGCCTCTTCATCCTTCATCTATTCTGTCATGTCCTCCACTTGCAGGATGCTGTTGCTCTTGCTGAATCAAGAAAAAAAATCTGCAAGCAGCAGAGCATTTTTTTATCCCCAGTTGCTCATCTCTGGCACCAAATCCTGTTGCAATTAAAATCTAGTGGAAACCCTCAAATCCAAAATCAAACACATCCATGCTCACTGTACTCATATGACTGACAGTCACAGATGTGTGTACAAGGCAATAAGATTGAGGAGAAGAAGAAGGACTTTACTAAATCAGTGTTCAAATTAAGAGGCTCAAAGTCTAAAGGAAAAGATAGTCAAAACGAGCCAACAAATCAAGGGAGGCAAAACACAGGTAGCAGATATCAGGCAGAAAATCAGAAGCAGGAAACGAGAAAAGGTATAGATGGCTGATTTAAAAATCATTGATGTAGAAACCAGTCTGTGTATTTTATAGACAGTATGCTGTCAAGTGTGCTCCAACTGAACTGCTTGCTGGATGGTTGTTTGACCAAACCAAGCCACATAAACAGCCACTTCACACACATATTGAACAGTTGTTCGGAGATGAGGAAGTAAGCAGGGCTTCAACTGCTCTCTCAACCTGTTTTTAATGTTTTACACAACTATTTCCGGTGCATTTCAAAATGCTTGTCCATATTGTCCAAAGTGTGCAGCGCTTTCCCCATATTCAAACAATTATCACATCTCTGTGACAGCAGGCTTGACAGCATGTCACACAAACTAGTTATTTTCTAGCATACCACGACCTTTACAGTATATAGCACAGCTGGAACCTGTTGGGGTGGTCCAGGGGCAAAACTGAGCTGTGGTCCCCACTTAGCACCAGAAACGGGGGCGGAGCTAGACTGTCAGCACAGTGGGGGCAGAGCTTCATCGTGGGCCCACCTGCTACAAAGTCATATTAACCAAGTTTACATGACCCCAGTCTCACTCCGAAAGTCCACAGTCTGTCTGCTTCGCTGCTGCCGGAGCAGCCTTTCTACTAAATGTTTGTGCTCACACCAGAAGCGCTGCAGTGCGTCCATAGACTGAGTGTGTCCTGTAATCGTCCCAGCGTTGAGCAACACAGCGCAGATGAACCGGGCAGGAAGTCAGACACAGAAACGGCAGAGAAACGGTCAATTTTCAAAGTAAAATACCAATTACAGACTTCCGATCGTATATCAACAATAAACACAGTTAAATCAGACAAAAAAGAAACATTTTTACTACGTAACCTACTTAATCATAGTAGAAGCACAAAAAGCAAGCACTAATCACCACATCAACAAAATCTAAACATGTCGGCAAAGTCCGGCAGGTAAAACGCTCTTTTTCTGAAATGCTCCCTGTGGTAGTTGCTAGATGCACCCCTCAAGATGAGAAACGAGAGGTTTGAAGAATGTAGTAGAAGCACAAAAAGGACAATTAAAAACAAGTCATTAATGTGGGGCAGGCTGCACGGTTTGCTGCTGAAATGCTTCTGAGAGACTTCCAGTGGACTTTGACGTCGTAAATAAACCGCTGTGCACACGCAGCCTACGCCCCTCCCTCAGAATTCCCATGATGCATGAGGGTGAAGGGAGTTTTGTTAAAATGTGCTAGTAAGTTTGCCATTTGTTTGAAATACAAATGTTACTTTATGGTTTATGTTTATTAAAACGTGTCTCCTTATAATCTAGTGTTTGATGGTAATTGTCATTCTTGTGGTGATTTACCATAAAAACCATGAGTGAAGAGACCGTTTCATTTGATAAGAGATGCTGAATTCTTCTAGTTAAGCATATTGTTGCATATTATTGTTGATTGTTTGTGTCCACTATAATCAGCTGAGCTAAACTTCATAGTACACTAGTGGGTCCCCTGCTAGTGATGGCAAGTTGGAGTCTTTTGACAGACTTGTTCATTCAAATCTCGTTCATTAAAATGAACAAATCTTTTTTTGAGTCATTACGTTCATTTCGTTCATTTGAACTAGGCTGTTATTGCAGCGCTGCAGACCTCTAGTGGCCGATTAAAAAACAGCGGCGTTCTCAAACAGGGAAGGCTGCCTGGTGTGCTTTATTTGACAAAGTATAATGCACAAATTCCCCTCTTGATTACTGTATATTATCATTATATAAACCCCCCTGGGCCCACAACCAAATTCAAACCATGTAAAAACCACAGAAATATGTTGTCTACATGTAATCACCACTAGTCCGGCTAAATCCTTCCATTTTCACAATCTTTCCCGAGTAGTATACAACCAGACCAGCCATTTAAAGGCTTATTATCTCTAAAGTGCTCATTCATACAGTAGCCTAACGTCCCTATCCATGAGTAAAATATCAGATTTGCAGTAAATATATTGAAGTAATAAGCTTGATAGACCATATGAATAAACACACTCTCATTAAAATTCAACCAATTTAATAATAATCTGGATCAAGCCACCAAGTTCTTAAATAACTCCAGCACAGAGAGAGGAACAGAGAAATAAACGCATATAAACGCAGCAGTTTGGCAGTTCTGGACGCAGAATGGGCCACATCAGGTCCTGATTCTGCAGACAGAGAAACACACATGAGCACATCGCTCTCAAACACTGCAGGTTGTTCACCAGTCACGAGCTGTGAAACAACAGCACAGCTCTGTTGGTAAATAAAAAGGAAAAGTTACGTTGCGTTCTCTGGCAGACCTGGATCAGCTGTTAGCTTTTTAAAGGGCTAACGCTAATGTTGCTATGTGGCTGTGTTTTAATGACCAGGTCTGTTTGTTTTGGAGAGGAGACGACCTCTGAGGTAATTTGGCTCTAGGCAGGACTCTGTCAGGGCTCTGAAGTGGACCCAGAACAACTCTCATCAGCTGTTAGCTGTAATGTTAAACACTAGCAGGACTAAAGTTACTGCGGCTGTGTTAAAACTATAACTTAGCACAACATCACTGCACTGTAATAACATTATGTTTTATTAAATGTCACAAAATAGAGATTAGATATAATGTCAGTCCAGTGACTGTTACCTGACAGCCGACCTGCCTCTCATCCTCCGGCGCTGGCAGTCACTCAGCCTGCAGAGTGAACGAAAGACTGAGGAGGACCCATTTGAGCGGTGAACGAGTCCTTCATTCCTGCTCCACAGTAGGAGCTGTCACGTGACAAATGAACGACTCAGACCTAGAGACCCACAGTTGAGAGTCGTGAACTAATCAATTCTGTTTCCTGTGCTGACGAAGTCCATGCAGCTGCCGTGTGACGAGTGAACGTAAGAGTCCAAGATCCTTCACGCATACGTGAAAATAAACGAATTACTCACTGAGACTACCCGTTCCTCCCGAGTCATACACACGATTAGGTCTTATGAACAAAACACAACACTACCCCCTACCGGCGTGGGCCCTGGGTCGGCTGCCCCCATGCACCCACGCTACCTTCGCTTATGACCAGAAACCAACCTGTATATCTATGCCGCAATACTACTCTGTGCCGGATTTGTTGTATGTCACTTGAAAATTTACACTAATTTGATTTGGAAATTTTAGTAACAGTTGTGATCTTATGTAAAAGATGTCTATGTGTTGCAGAGATATCTACTGAAGTTAGCATGCTAACAAGCTAGCCCCGGCCTGTCCTGTGTTGTAATACCACTTGTGCCCCGATGAGCTCAGTGCCATTTAAAGAACTTTCAAGGGCGTTTTCCCCTGTTGGCCTTTTGAATTTCCAAACTTGAGGTGGACTAATACACATGCTGCATTGAGTATATTAGACAGTTCATTTACTGTCCCCCTGACTGCACTTCTTACTCTAACACAAGGCCAACAAATAAGACTCAATACTAATAAGGGCAGGTGTGGAATGATTGAAGCATTCCCTTTTTTAAGCAGACAACGGCAGTGTATTTAAGTTAATGTTGTTGAATGATTTTCCACCCTGGTGAGCAGACTCAATAGCAAGTGCCACTGTTTGCATTCAAATTGTTTTGCCAACCAATTAATCATTATGCGCGAATTTTAAGCAGAGTTGCTTTGGATGAAATTATCAATCAATTCTTGTCCTTCCTAGGCACTGACATCTAGCTTGCTAAACTAACCGTACATTGGATACTTTAAAAACTGCTTGGAAAATATCTTTTGTTCACATTCAGCCATCTTAGTTCACTCAGTGTAGCAGTAAATGTTCCTCGGTTGTCTGTTGAGCTGCAGGAACAGCAAGTGCTGTCATTCAGTGCTCTCTATATACATAATAGACCATCTGTATTCAGGCGGTACAAGTACACACAGGTACACACACAGACACACACACACACACACACACACACACACAAATACATACGCAATACTTGGCACTTAAGAATGACACCGACTCTTCAATATTCCAGGCCACTGTGGCCTGACTGAAACACCTTTGCTACAAATTACTTTATAGAAAAGAACGTTTTAGAGTAGAGGTATCCTCCCACTCCCTTTTGTAATGGGTTCTGATGTCTGATACATAGGAGTAGGGTAATAGCATGCAAAATGCACACTGCAGAGACAGAATAATGCATAAAATCTTTTTTCTTGTTTCATACATGCCAATTTGGAGTTGCTGAAGTGAGTTTGTTCGGCGAGAACCATCTGTGGTTGGTAGAACTGACAGTAATGAGCACATCAATAAGAAACCTAAGATCTGCCCCCTCAGCCCTCCTGTCCTAACCTCCTGATGAATCGAAGTCTCCAAAGACACTTGCATCTGGGCCAATTTATGGCTATAATATGGCTTCCTCTGGTTTCAACCAATATTGCTGAGTGGGTGCTTTGAACGCTTGCATATGAATGAAGAAATAAAAATATATGTGCTGTTTCCATCCCAGGGCTTGAAAATAGAGAGTGATTTCATTGCATCTCCTGGAGCAATTTCTGATCACAACAGAAACTACAACCCTCCTAGCTGCATCAAGGGATGGTTCATTCGTGAGATGCTTGACAGCTTGACATTTTGGGAAATGTGTTTATTTGCTTTCGTGTCGAGAGTTAGATGATACCACTCACATGTCTGTACAATAAATATGAAATTATAGCCAGCAGGCAGTTAGCATAGCTTAGCTTAAAAACTGGAAACAGGGAAAACAGCTAGCGCCTACCAGCACCTCTAAAGCTCACTAATTAACATGTTGTATCTCTTTAATTTATAAGCTTTAGAGGTATACAGGTAGGCAGGTTTTGTTACCTTAGTATTTATGCTAAGTTAATTAGTTAGTTAGTGTCTCCTGTGTAGCTGCTGGCTGTAGCTTCATATTTAATGTTTAACGTAACTCTTGGCATAAAGCAAAGTGTATTTCCAAAAATTGCATATTATGTTTTACCAGTCTCCATTTGGATCAGATTGTTTGCTAAACTCTGAGGGAAATTATGCAATGTTGATAACAGGTTGACTGATCACCTTTACAGTCTTAGCCGGAAAAGTGTCAGTTCTATGTAGACACATACTGGCCATAAAATGGATTGGTTTGATTACAGAGCGGGGTGTAAAATTGGCTGCCTGTCACATTTCACACATTTATAACTGCCACCTGACTTTACACATCAAGTCCCCTGGAAAGAGCAGTCATGTCCGAGCACGTAACTCGTGCGTGCATGTGCGAGTATGTTTTGGGGAGAACGGTATGGACATAACATAGAGACACAGAACCTTGCACACACACGTTATAATCACCATGCAAATAACAAGGGAAAGTGACATTTAATTCCCAAATTGGTGGCCAATGGAGCAGTCATGGCAATAAAGTCCTAGCGATAATGAAATCTCTGGCAAGGGCTCAAACTGAGTTTTTGCGGCTGTATGTGTGTGACTGTGTGCATTCATCCACTCATGCACTTAGACCCACTGTGGGCACATCTGAGTGAAATTAATATCTAGCTAGAGAAGCCTCCAGTGAGTTCTGTCTGGGTCGGTGTCATTTGGAGAGGCATGTGCAATCAGGCACACTGTAAAAAGTGACATTTCACTTAAGCACATCAGATGGCACCTGTCACAGAACTCAACAGAAAGCAATATCACAGATTCAACTATGTTCTGATAAATGGATTAGTTTGGATAAGCTGGTGTCCACTACAGCAGATTCACCGATGGTTTAACAGGTATGTACAGGAGATCCACACGAAAGTCTTCCAGATGGTGCCTCTGAATTATGCAGTGTTTGCTGTTATAGCCTTGATTCCCATATGGTAAAGACACCGTAGTGATATTAAATATGTGACATATGTATGCATGTGTTTGTCTACTATTTACAGAAATCTAATCAGATTAAATGATTTCTCACTGTCATTAAAAAAGTAAACTATAATCTAGCCTATACTATGATTGAAGTTCCTTGTCTACAGGTGACATGCAGCGTCAGTTATCATCTCCGGTCTGCTATGCAAATGAGTAACTTATCTTCTTTTAGTTGTCCCCCGATTAATAATGATGCCAATTAAGGATTCTGATCAGGTAGGTGATTGAGTTGTTGTTATCTCCATTGAGTAAACAAGGTTTCTTTCTTCTCATCCCTCGGCTTCATTGGCAAGCATAACACATGGCTGCATCCTGGAGCCCACAAAGACATGAATCTATAGCTGGGAGTGGTCTCAAGCGTACACACAGATATAGCCACGCAGAGACATAGGCACAATCACCGGGTTTTATATGGATAAAGGGTTTAAAAGCAGCATTGGTCCAGGGGCGATTGTTTATTTCTACACCAGCAGCAGTATGTTTACCCACCTCAATCCAACCCAACTCTAGGTGTATCTCATCTAATTTAAACATTAAAGGATTGGAAGGATTTCTACAGTCATAACTATAAAATGTCGTAAAATGTTCTTCTTTGCACCACTGTGAAACATTTTCTCTTCAATCTTGCTGCATAGGAGAAAAGATTAAAAATGTCTGTGTTATACAAGGTCGCACAGGCACTGGACTGGCTATCTGGCATATCAGGCATTATCCTGGTGGGCCGAAGCAATTTTATTTATATAGCACCAATTCATAACAACAGTTGTGTCACTGCACTTTTCATATATAGCAGGTCTAGACCGTACTCTTTCTAATATTATTTACAGAGAAACAAACAATTCCCACCATGAGCAAGTACTCGGTGACAGAGGCAAGGAAAAACTTCCTTTTAAGAGGCAGAAATCTCGAGCAGAACCATCACTCAGGGTGGGTGGCCATCTGCCTCGACCAGTTGGGGGTGAGGGAGAGAGAGAGAAAGATGAGAAAGCACAAGACTACAGTAAAGGGAAGAAGTCGAGTTAGTAACGTGCATTAATAAGGTTGCATTTAGAAGGAAAGAGAGAGGAGGAGAGAAGATCTCAGTGCATCATGGGGAGCTCCCCAGACTGCAGCAGTAGTTTCAACATCTACAGTAACAGCAGTACTCACCATTATGCAGCAACAGGTGGAAGGAAGACAGGTAGCTGGCAGAGGAGCAGGAAGAGGTGCAGACTTGTTAACTAATTCCCTAATGCTGTTGGAACGTTGGCTGAATATTCTAACTGCTTAACTAACCAGCTAACATTAGCGTTGGCCATGCAGTGAGTCACCTAGGTCCATAACATAACATTACTAAAATTATTAGGCTTGATAAAGATGGGAAGGATGTATAATTTGAAATGATTCTAGCTGAGCTTTTTCTCTGACAGTTACTTGTTACTCTTACCCTCAGTCCCTCTTACCTAAAGTCAGCCCTAACCCTAATGATCCTGTTGATGTTCATTCAGATAAAATGAGAAACAACAGACATTTTCCCTCAATGGCCCTCCATTTCACAAACGTATGACAACAGACATCTCTTCCCCTTTAATCATTTCACCCCTCCCTCTCGCTCTCCCTCTCTCTGTGTAAACTGGGAATGCTTTTCATGCTTCATTAAGGCTAGCAGTGAGTTTCCATTTAAATCCATTACTTTATAAAGCTCAGAGATACACAGTGGTGATGATGTTCTCATAACCCCATTTAAGATTTCATTGCTGCTAAAATGAGCTCTGGTGTAATTCATAAGTAATAATGACATTTGGACCACTGTCGCTACAGTTTTGTGCCTCTTTCCAATTTCTGTGGCGTTCAGTCAGGCAAACTTAACAGGGATGCGTCATCGAAGCCTATTCAGAAGCATCACTGTTAATTCTGCACTACACCAGCGCTGTGAGAGGACACCCATACAACATGTTCCTCATCGACTGCTGAGAAATACGCTCATAAAAGCAGCACTAACTCACAGAAATGAGCAGATATCTCCAATCATTCGCAGGCACAGACGATGTGAAGTCCATTTGGACAATTGAAGGCACCCCTGGCTCCCTTTTGATAGAGCTTGCAGAGGAGATGGCTGTAGCATTTATTAACACTGATAAACCTCTTACCTGTACATTCCCATCCCCATTACCTCTTAATAGGCTCAGTTCATCTGAATTCCATTTGGCCACAATCAGCCACGGTGATTTCTCTATCTCTCTCTCTCTCTTAAGGCTAAATTATGCCTCGTACATCATCATTTCCTTGAGACTAAGCAGATGCTCCGAGCAGAATTAGGTTGGGAAGGGTGTATCGAATTAATCTAAATAATTGGTCTGAGCTTGTTTGAGTGGGCTCTCACACTGATCTCGGACAGCGTAATGAAGTTGCGACCTCCCCTAAGATGAGGCTAGCCAGTCATCCCCAGCTCATGTGTAGTACGTGTCATAAGCGTAATTAAGTGGTTACAACTGAGGTGAGGAGAGATGCAATGACAGTGTACCCCTGACCCCAGCACTCATAAATCATAAACTCCATGTTGTCGCCCTAATCTTGATTATAAATAGCACCCTCAGGTCCAGAGCTGCTGAATTATTCATGTGTTACTAATAGAGGTATTTAAACATATTCTGTTTCCTTACATGAATAATGTGTACTTAACCTGTGTGCAACATTTAGCAAACAACTCATGGGATGTGTGCAGACAGACATTAGCAGAAGCTAATGGAAATATTTCTCTTCTGAAGCAACAGCAGAGAAAAGCCAGGTTGCTGTCAGGGCAAAATGCAACTTGAGGCTAAGCATATAATCTAGATTTTTTTATTTTACAGAATAAATTGTTGTCATATTGGGTATTGTTACTGTTGCACTGACAAAAGCTGCTAGCAATGTATCTTGCATTCTCCTGTTTCTGTGGTGCTGTATTGTTGTGAATACCTGGGTAGATAATGGCAATAGGTTGAATTGAAATAAGACAATATGAGCTATTTTCTTTTTTAATTGACGAGTCAGGTTTTGGCATCCATGAGAAAGTGCTTGTTACTATAACTTAAAGACTTGCTATTTCAACCTGAATTTCAACAACCACAAAAGACTAAATCCTTGTGGGTGAACAGGCAGAGGTTGCTAATTGAAAGCAGTTTTAGTTAATGCAACTACAAAGACTTGCCCTCTAATTGCTTATTGCAAGTTGCTTTTCCTTTACTAAACAATGATTCCTAAAGGTATTACAGCTAAGAATAATTATAATTTCATTTAATTTTCCTTTATCCCATAAACACTGAGCTCTGTCCAGCACTATTCCTCCAACATGAGGTGAAGCGAGCTAAGGGACGTTAGCATGACAGTGGATATTTGAATAGTTCTTACCCTAACATAGCATTTATAAAAAAAAATTGAGAATAACTGCCACATTTGAAGCACATGTATGTTTGTGATAACAGAAAGGGGGAGGATTAAAACAGTACTTATGGTATGTTTTATCCACAGAATGGTCATTTTAGACTAATAACCTACAATATCAAGCTAATCCCCTCTGATTTGCTCTGGTAGCCTACCTAGATTATATTATTATAGTATTCAGTTCAACATTTAGTGAATGAAAGCCAGCCATATTAGTAAAATATTAGAAATAGAAATAATAAACCTACCACAGATTTCTTCATCTTTCCCTAATAAAAAAGAAATGCTGTATGATTTACCCCTTTTTGACTAAATATGCAGCTGAATACTAGCTGAAGACATCAAGCTAATCCCCTCTGATTTGCTCTGGTAGCCTACCTAGATTATATTATTATAGTATTCAGTTCAACATTTAGTGAATGAAAGCCAGCCATATTAGTAAAATATTAGAAATAGAAATAATAAACCTACCACAGATTTCTTCATCTTTCCCTAATAAAAAAGAAATGCTGTATGATTTACCCCTTTTTGACTAAATATGCAGCTGAATACTAGCTGAAGACATCAAGCTAATCCCCTCTGATTTGCTCTGGTAGCCTACCTAGATTATATTATTATAGTATTCAGTTCAACATTTAGTGAATGAAAGCCAGCCATATTAGTAAAATATTAGAAATAGAAATAATAAACCTACCACAGATTTCTTCATCTTTCCCTAATAAAAAAGAAATGCTGTATGATTTACCCCTTTTTGACTAAATATGCAGCTGAATACTAGCTGAAGACATCAAGCTAATCCCCTCTGATTTGCTCTGGTAGCCTACCTAGATTATATTATTATAGTATTCAGTTCAACATTTAGTGAATGAAAGCCAGCCATATTAGTAAAATATTAGAAATAGAAATAATAAACCTACCACAGATTTCTTCATCTTTCCCTAATAAAAAAGAAATGCTGTATGATTTACCCCTTTTTGACTAAATATGCAGCTGAATACTAGCTGAAGACATCAAGCTAATCCCCTCTGATTTGCTCTGGTAGCCTACCTAGATTATATTATTATAGTATTCAGTTCAACATTTAGTGAATGAAAGCCAGCCATATTAGTAAAATATTAGAAATAGAAATAATAAACCTACCACAGATTTCTTCATCTTTCCCTAATAAAAAAGAAATGCTGTATGATTTACCCCTTTTTGACTAAATATGCAGCTGAATACTAGCTGAAGACTCACAAATTTTGTCATAAATTAGTTAGCATTACCATTATGTGCATGACTAAGTGTCTGCCACATACGACCACCGGCTACAGGTAAATAAACATAATGCTATAATTAAACATTTTATAACCTTTCGAGAAGGGAAAAAAGAGACATAAACTAAAAAAATGTATAGGCCTACACATGAATGAAATATCTACTCTTCGCTTAATGTAATTTCATTCAGTCAGTTTGGGGGGTTGCCCCCTTGATTGAGAGAAGACAATTTACAGAATTAAACATTGTACTTCCTAAAAAGCTGAAAATCATGGCAGCTGCAATAGGAAATTACTAACTGAAATACAAGCAGCAACTTGAGGGTGTATGGAATATAAGGATGGATTTCCAAACAACTATGTAGGAAAATGGTCAACTGCCCCAGGTCCCCCAAAATCCCCAGTTTCACTTTGGTCATATGGTTGTACCCTTCATAATTTCATTATTGCAAATTTGTGTGGGATTTGCATCACCAATGCACAATATCAGCTAAGGCAATAGTGATGTGTCTGTCACAAACAAGTCAGCATCTTTAAGTGAAAGATAGGAGCTAGACCTTATGAGAGCCTAATTCTTTATTTCTTGCAACACATTGGAATCTAACTTATGCAGTGACCAGTGGAAGTGGTAATAAATTAGGGGAAATTTGGGAGCTGAAAGAGCCAGTGTTATTCCAAATTTTGCATGCCTGCCGAGAATTGCATGCACCTCCAAATACTGCTTTTAAACGCATTGTGGGGATTATCAGTGGTGATAAATGATTCATATTCATAAGTATATATTTTATAAACGTTCTGAGTAATTAATATTTATTATACTTAGAAGTAGCATTCCTTGACATTCAGCAAAAACATGTGGTGATAACCATGTTTGATCAATGTGCACAGCAAAGTGTCTGAAAACGACCTTAAGAGGTGGATGCATAATTCGGCAGAACAGATGTTGTAGACAACCTGCCAAGAAAGGCAGGTAGTCTACAACATCTGTAGAGGTAAATGGCTCTCAGAAAGGAACGAAGCCAGAAGATCCGCTCCCTGCAAAGGTCTGTAATTTGCACCACTGTGTGGCAATTTGCCAAGGCTGTCTTATTTGCTAATTTGGTGGTCCAGTTGTCCATGTGTGTCAAAATCTAGTTTTAAAACCTGGACTTTTGTAGTTTATTTTGTGCTCACATGATGCATAAACTAAATCAAAGTCTGTTGTAACATGTTCAACTATTATTGTGGGGGAAAAAATAGAACTAATCACAGAGAAAACACAATTAACAGTTCCAGCAAGCGCTGTGTCTATGTACCTTACGTCCTGTGCTATTTATCTGAAATAATAAAACAAATATTAGCTAGTACCAAAACGAATTTGTTGCTATCTCATAGTGTGTGGCTGGCTTTCCCTTTTATACAATGATATTTGGTCAGGAAGTGGGAAAAAAGCTCTTCACCTCAGCTATATCTCTCCATGGGAGTAGGATTAATGCAGATTGTTTCAAGCAGGAAAACAAGACTCTCCCATTTGGTTCGGATCAATGTCAGAAATCAAACAGAGGCCTCTGCGGTGGTTTTGTGTTGCTATTTTGCCCTGAAGCAGCTTTGATGAAGTGTATATAAAACAGTGATTGATATGGAAAGGCTGAAGTAGAAAGAGAGGTGAGGACAAACTCAGATGATCAAAGAGATGTGCAGTGGAGAGGGGAAATGGGCCCTACATGGGATGCGTCCCTTTAAATTGTTTTTATAAATAAGACTTTGGAATTCCCTGAACCTTTTGTCATTGCGCCACAGTGATCCTCTCTGACATTTATGAATTAATAAAAAGGCAGCAGAAGGTCAGCCTATCTATTTGTATACGCTGTACTCGCCCATTAAGCCTTCACCCAACTGTAACATACATTTTAAATACACACACCTAACAGTGGAGAACACATATTCTCCCTTGGTTTGCTCTTTCTCATTCCCATATGCACACACATTCACATACACACCATAATATAATATCAGCTACTCTAAATGAGGTCACTAAACCGCATGTACCAGATACATAATAAAGAGTGTGTATTCAGTAAAAATACTCTTTTTTTGTTTCCTGCACTGTGGAGCTTGAGACAGAGTATGGATAAATGGAGGGAGCACTTGCTGTTCTTTGAGCACGGGGCATAGAAGCATGCTGAGTGTTACTGTGATTTGCTATGACAGCCATGCCCCAGTGTAACATTCATTTAAAGCACAAAGTAAGCTTTGTCCATTTGTTTCTGTTAGTGTGCGCACGGGTGTGTGTGTGTGTGTGTGTGTGTGTGTGCGTTTGTGTGTGTGTGTGTGTATAGAAAGCACAGGGACTAGATGAATGCAGAAAAGTGTGCATTTGCCAGCCAGGTGGAATCAGACAGTGTCTTCTTTAAATGACAGATGAGCTTGGAGACTATCTACATACATCATGTTTTGCTAGACTGATCACGGGAAAGAGTGGGAGTAAGGCAGAGAAATCCCTACAGTGTAGGATTTTGGACTTAATAATTTCATGAGAGGCTGAACACTGTGAGAATTACACCAGACAGATAGAAGAGCCTGCTTATTTTCAGGACCAGTTGGGTGGTATTTTTGCTCAGTCTCCCTGACTGATTTTTCTGTTGAAATACATTGCGGTCAGACACACAAGCACTGTGCTCTTCCATCCATTTTGTCCCATCTGTGTAACATGGCGCTTTACTAACACAATCAGCAGATCCTGGCACCGTGTGTGCCAGACACTGGTGAGACAACTGGCCACAGAAGCCTGTTTATTTACACTACATTTTCTTTTATTTCACCTGAAGTGTTGAAGGATTCAAGTAGAAATTGTAGGGCCAACACTGATCTCTAATCTGCTTTGGTGTTACACACCCGCCAGACCTCTCATATCAGGGACTGGTCTGTTTACTGTTCTGGATGGACTTTCACCAGCTATTCGTAAATCCAATATGTTTATATGTAATGTTATCAAATGTATTGCACCATTAAAACTTGTCTTGGCTAAAGACTTCAGTAATGTATAAATCAGTTGCAATCATAACCAATCTGTGTCAACCAAGCGGCACCTCCAAGGCTAAAAATTAAGTCAACACGAAGTGCAAAAAACTGCAGTTCTTAGAAGGGCCACTTGAGGCTGGCTCCAAAAGCGAGTCAATCTCCATAGACACCCATGATAATTTGCACAACTTTACAGCAGAAATAACCATGTTTATCTGGTACAAAAAAAAGTTTGGTCTCTATCGCAAATCATGACAACTGTGCTGGGGTGAATTTTTATGTAACTCACTCACTTAAATTATACAAAGACTTAAAGCTATGCATAAATAACTCTCACGAGTTGTGGATCACTACGTGCCACTTTAAGTGACAGGTGGGTGTCCTCCCAGGTGGCTAGGCAGTTCAGCAACCAGGCTTCATTCTGCCAGCTTCAGCTCCGTTTCTTTGCCCATTTTTGGAGCGTCAGGCACTGCCAAGTTGGCGCCGGCAGGAGTCACCAGGAGCCGCCCACACACGGCTCTTCAGAAACCTATGGGTGACATCCACATCCATGGTGATATCAAGGACATGTCCATGTTTTATACAGCATTTGGTATCAACAGAAGGTCACTGTAGCATTATAGGCTAAACAATATTTTTAACTTGCACATGCTTTGTAAATTTATGTAATTTTATGTGTTATACAGTATATGGTGAAATATGTGTTTTCTAGTTTTGTGGCATTTATGCAATTTAAAATGCATAGAACATATCCAATCATGCTAACCTAACCAAAGTTTTTTGGTCATTGAGGCTAGTGCTA
Organism: Micropterus dolomieu; assembly: GCF_021292245.1. NCBI lineage: Eukaryota > Metazoa > Chordata > Actinopteri > Centrarchiformes > Centrarchidae > Micropterus > Micropterus dolomieu. The sequence goes on from NC_060159.1 coordinate 10,224,812, forward strand.
TAACCTTTTGTAATTTAGGTAGCCTACTTTATATAAATGCAGTGGCGTTTTCGCCCAGAGGCCAAGGGAGGCCAGGCTTCCCCTGTTTTTATCAGACTCTATTTATCATTTTAATAAAAACACAATGTTTTTAGTTTTGATAAATCTTATAAGCTGTTGCTGTCATCTCTTCCCCATTTCTTACTATTTTACAATAAGTGAAACAACACCCCTCTGAATGCTATGCGTTATAGACTGGCCATAGACTGGCCTTCAGTCTGACTATGCGAGGAGGCCAGGCAGGTTGGCATCCCTTTGTGAAAAAAAATTAAATGATTAATCAATCAGATGAGGCCACTGTCATGCCACTGCCTAACTGTGATTAGTCAGGATGATGCCAAGGGAAGCCAGCCGCTGTCTGGCTTCACGCCAATCAGATCACAGTATGCGATCAACGTCATTCAGATGAAATAACGGGAGCTGTTAGCAACTTTAGCTGGTGCAGTTATGGAGGATGGAGATTTGGAGTTTTTAGTTATAATAAATAGTTTTACTAAACTACCACTACAGCAGCATCTTAAGATTAAATCTGACGGAAGACCAATGCCAAAACTGGAGCTGCGCCTGGAGAGGAAAAAGGAGTTTCAGACGTTCAATGAGGAAAACTATATCGGTACAGAGTGGCTAGCTGGTAGCGCGAAACTTCAATTGATTCTCTTGTTGTGAAGGACCTAAAAGCCAGTGGGAAATTCTATAACTTGGTCACCGACCATTTCCCCACCATGAAAGACAGGAGAATGGCCTTCCTTTTCAAATAGGGTGAGTGAAATGTCCTCCACCTCCTTCTCTCTCTGAACTTAACTGAACTGCAGCTATTTGTGCGGTTTTTGATGTGGTTATATTGTTTGTTTTGCTTTGCTTGCCTGGATTTAGCTGCTGAATGAATAGTCCGCTGAAGTAAGCAGCAGGGTATGTATGCTATTTGGGGTGAGAGAGAGTGAGTGAGTGAGAAAGAGAGAGAGAGAGAGCGTAAGTCTCGGTAAATGCAACTTTCAGCGTGTGTATTGATGCACATCTTTAAAGTATGATTCAGTTTTGTGTAAAATTATACCCTGCACTGTAATAGCACAATACATTAGATAATTGCCCTCCAAAAAGGACATCCCCTCTCACTTGGCTTCCCCAAAAATTTACCCCACCCCACGCCACACCACTGTATAAATGTAGTATAGCTATCCCAATTCTTCACCCTTCAGTCTAAACGCGTCATGTATTAGCAAGCTAATGTTACTTTTATGAGTTCATCCCGTTAGCGACATAGCAATTGCACATGGCAGTTAATGTTTTTGCAACCCATTGTAATTTAGCCATGTATAAAATCTCTACTTCCACTGGAATAAACTTCCACAATATCAGTGGTCTGGGCTTATATTCAGGGTAGGGGTGGCCAAACTAAGGTCCGGAAGTGAATTTGTGGCTTGAGCTTATTTCTAATACATTGCACTGTATGTACATTTCACATCCTAGTTCAGATGGCAGTGTCATCTTAAACAGCTACTAGCGTGCCCTGTCATTGCACTGGACACTGGAGATGCTGTCATTTTTACTTGACCTACAATGGTGGATTACTAGTGGATAAAAACATTTACCTCTGTTGATTAAACATGGCGGAACCAAAAAGATGGAAGATGCAGAAACTTTCAGAATTTGGCCCGTGACATCTTGTATTTTTCTGTAAATGACCCACAAACATTCACAAAAATGTTTGGCCGTGCAGTAGTAACCACAGTAGTGGTAACTGAAATGCATCATAACTTTTATTCCTCTATCTCTCTTTTATTAAATTTTTTTCAAATGTATATTTATTTTCCCAGTCATTGTTTTTAAATTGTCCTTCAATGCCTTATGTGAAGCACTTTAAATTGCCGTGCCTGTTTCACCAAAACGACACCAGGTCTGGATTATTCCCATTTTTTTTCAAAATTTTTGGGCTTCAGCTCTGTTTTGTTTGTGTGAGCTGTCTGAATTCCTCAGCCTTTCTATCTCTCGTGGCACAGGCCATGTCCGTGGCTCTGAGAACCATTTGTTATGCAGGTTCATGAGATCAAGTGGGTGTTTATCATTCCCAAGCTCACTCCTTCACAGTGGTTGGCTGCCTGTCTCCCCGCGATACCACAGTGAGGAGAAAACAGCATGACACGGATCGCGGTCATCTGCCTCACAGAAAAGGAATGTACAGAGGCCACTTCTCATATGTTGCTCTGATTTGCTCCAATGTTACATTGATTTACCGGCAAGATGGCCAGGCAGACGGTATTTGCTACAGCAGTTTGATTCTACTGTCAGTCATGCAGCAGCTGCTCGTGCTCTGCTAGAGATAAAAGAGATGCGCTCTGGAAAAAGGGTCTCGGACACACTCATGCACACACATCCACAGTCACAGCAGGCATAAGTGTGACCCCGCAAACAGTGATGAGGTCATTACAGCCGACACAGCCAGAGCTGGAGACTGGGGGCTGTGCGGCAGTAAAACAGAAGAGAGTACAACATGTTCCTCAGAAAGGCCAGAGGTCAGGATGTGTTATTCCCTATGCTTGTCCTCAAAGGTTGGAGACAGAGGACGGGGAGCCAGTGACATCACACAGGGCCACTCGCAGTGACTCACAGACACTAATTATGGTTTCAACCTCCTGCTCTCGCTAAGTTTGACTCCTCTCCACCTCACCGATGACTTTTCCACCTGCGACATTTTGACAATCTCTCTCAAATCTCTTGTTCTCTTTTGCTTGAACTTTTTCTCTCACCTTTCTGTGTGAGTGTGAGTGTGTGTGTCTTTCCCTCTTTTTCTTTCTTGCACACACATCTTGCATGCAACGATTAAATACTATAGCAAAATTCATACTCCATTTGGTTCTCACGTCACCTTTCTCGGCCTTGCTCTCTCGCTTTCTCTCCGTGGACCTTGCTCTCTTGCTCTCTTTGGAAACCACATTTTTAGCTCCGATAAGAGCAGAGAATCCTTTGTGAAGTGCAACTAGAGGGAATGCACTGAATGGTGATAAAGCTCTGCCACTTGACTGGGAGAAAGCACCATGTGCTGCGGTAAATGAAGGCCTTTTTTCGTTGGGTCTGTTGATATCCTGTTAAGGGATGAGTCAACACACAGCAACACAGGTGAATAGAGAGTGTTTGAAAAGCAAGAAGTGGAAGGATAAGGCGGCGAGAAGTGGGGAACATAACAAGTAAACTTTGTTAAAAAGAGGTTTATATAGAGAGAGGAAGAACTGTAATAGTGAGGGTTTGGTCGGCAGCAGCAGTGGGTGGGTTTCTGTTTGCGCTCCCGGTTAGCTCTCAGCTGCCTGATATGAAGGAGCCTTGGCAGAGCAGTCAGCCAGCAGCCAGCACACCTGAGGAGTAAACATGACAGATGCTGATAGACCCTGACACAGACTGATAAGCACTCTCCCACAATCCCCCAGTGCTGTCCACAGCGGTGCAGAAACCTTATCGTGCGGTGTGCCATGCCAAGCCTGCCTTCCCTTAAATCGCCACCATCACAGCCACCAAGCGACCACCCACAGTGTGATGTAGCACGCTCAACCTGGTGGGGCCCCGGAAATTATACTTGACTCCTGCAATTATTCATCTCATCTTGGGAACCAGCGTATTTTATTAACATCCAGAGGTTTGATTGAGCACCACTCAAAATCCAAGTGTAATGATGTAGAGCAGAGAAAGAAAAAATTGGAGAAAGAAAAAATGAGTGATGAGATGCCAACATTGCACCAGTTATATGTAAATTGGCTAATAAAGATATCTCCCTTTAAAATGATGTGTAGGCTAAGAAATAATCAAATCAGACACATAGGCTAGTTAGTGTAAAATATTTTTTTAGGAGAGGTAGTAAAAGAGCGCACAGTCATGCATGAAAACATGTAGTGGTGGCAATATTAGTCATAATAACTGTGCATGCAGTTACGGTAGAAAGAGTAGTAAGAGCAGTAAAACTGAGGTACTGGAAGTAGATGTAATAGATACTAGACCTGTAAGCACGTATGCCAGGGCCCAAGACATTTGTTTCAATACTTGGGCTGGCTCAGACACTCTCCTGCCGTACACACTGCCAAGATTTGCTCCAACCTTGCATCACAAAGGCATCCAAGGTATCCATGTCTGCAGCAAAAGTGTTATTTGCAAATAATTTCCAACCTTTTTCAAAAGTGTTGATATGTCTCCAAGTTAGGTTTTCTGCATTACACTCAAAAAGAAAAAATAATATAATTTAAAAAGAAAATTCTGGCTCACAGAGAAGTAATTGCAGTGGAGCTAGTGGAAGAAGTAGCACTTAGCAGTTTTGTTTTGTTTTGCTTATTATTTATTCCAAAATAAAGCCATGGCAGTAATATCTATAACACCTCTTAAATTTTGGTGTCGCTCACTGGTGCTTGTTAAAATGCTTATAACTTCTATTGACCTGTCTCCATTGATCTCTCTATCTGTTTATACACACACAGCTGATCAATTTCAACCTGGCTCTAACTGATCCCTATCACTCTCAATTACGGCCATCAGAGTTTGGGCTGCTGATACCCTCTGGCCTCTAAATATGTGGACTCTGCATCATGTTAACAGGTATCGGATCCTCTGGTGGGCAGACAGCCTGGAATCAATACAGGCAGAGAGGATCCCAGTGCAGCAATGGCAGCACACAGCCAAGAGTGGGCAGGTCATGCTGCCACAGGAGAACAGACAAGTGAATCTATTGGGAAAAACGTATCTCAGCACCAAACAACAATGTGCTTTACTATCCTTTACTGTGTGACTTCTTAATCCTGTACTAGTCATTGCTGTGGGCAATAAACCATTTTGCTGTAACCAAGTGATTTAACCTCTTGAGATTCCTGATTCAGTGAATAAAAAATGGAGTGGCCATAGAGTATATTATGGTGTGGATACACGATGAAAGTTTACACAACTTCTCATCTAAAACACTGTTCTTCACAAGAACATGTCATTACTATGACAATTACAGCTCTGTTCACCAGAGCTCCTGGAGATAGAAAAACATTATCCGCAGTGAGTGCTGAAAGGTCAGAATTGACCCTTTGCTAAGCCCCGCCCCCTTAGTTACTGTCCGACAAACTGTTGGCGCGGTCACTGTCGATTACTGCACTCCCCGGAGAAATATTGTCAAGAAAGAAGCAGATTTGCAGTTGCATTATACATTTGAAGGTTGTATTCAGGCTGTCAAACTGACTGAAACGGACGTGAAAAAAAATGAAAGAAGCTAAAGCCTACCGATCACACAGTACAAGTGAATCACCGCATCCCCCGACGATTGAGAGAAAAGACAACGATATTAAGGATCAACACTGTTCCTGTAAAGCTGGGTATGCCTCTATTCATTATTACAGTCATTAAAAAGCAGAACAGTAGGGCTTTATTACGTTACATTCAGTAGGAAGTTAGCTAGCATTGGCTAACTAACATTACATTAGGAACAATCCACGGCCAATATTTCTGGATTTATTTTAGGTTTTGGAAAGAGAATAAATCGTACTTCTCCTATCAACCTATCTGGGTAGCGACTGTAACTATTACAAGTGCCCCAGAAGTTTGACCATATCTTATCAAAACAAGCTAGAAAATGACTCTTTTTGCATTAGAGTCAATGGAGCGCAGCCATGAAAGTGTCAGACCTCAGTTAAAGCGAGTCCTATACTGCACTGTGATTGGTCAACTGTGTATTCGGGGTGTGGCTTAGCAAAGGGTCAATTGCAGTTGAGGCAGAGACAGTAATGCTCGTTGATCTGCATTTTGAACGCACCTCTGAGTGGCCACTAACTGCATCAGTGAAAAAACTGCTCAACCACGGGGGCCAAGTAGGGCTGTTATATAAAACAATAATGATAATTAGCGCAATTTAATTTCCCCCAATATCAATATAACAAATGTCTAATATATCGTCAATAAATGTTTAATTCAATACATTTGAATCACAAATGAATTAGCACTTAATTTTTCTATTAAGATATTTATTTTGTTGATGAGAAGAGACTGAAAAAAGATTTTGCTTAACTTTACTCATGCATATTTGTGTTGAATGTTCTACCTCAAATTTGTTAAGATATCCACTGTTTGCTGAGTGTTAAAAAATAAAGAAATAGTTTAACCACATTTATTTTCACTAATTTTCACTCAGGAGCAAAAATCTTCCTTTAAACTTGAAATAAATAATAATATGACAATTATCGTGATAATTATCGACATCGAATGATATGAAAGTTTTTTACTGTTTTTCGGTGTCATTTTCAGCCATATCGCCATAGGGCCAAGATGATCAACCTTATAAAAGCACTCATCCTCCTGTGGATCTGGAACCTGAGAGGCAGTGGTTTGTTGTGGTTTTCTAAAGGTAGTGCAAGTGGGAGATTGTGAAAGTTAGATACATTAGGCCTTGTTTGTCAAAAAGAATATCCGCTCTGCACCATCCTCCATTTCACTCAAGAGAAAAATGGCCTCCTCTACAATGATGGCATAAGGACTGCGTGTCATATTTAATGCCAGTCATTTTCTGACATGGTGGTCGGTCCACAGAGATGTTGTGCGTAATAGCCAGAGGCATAATGGTTATGGTAGGAGTGGGGTTAATAAAAAAATAAGAAGGGCTGGAACTGGAGTGAGCAGGAAAGCCTGCTCTCTGTGCCTCCATCTGAGCTGCTTGGTTTTATACTGCTCTCTCTGATCCTCTCTGGCTGTATCATTCGCACATTCATCCTAAAAAATAGAGCTGCATCTGTCACATTGTCACTGGGTGAATCGTCCTCCATCTGAATTACCTCCTTCAAATATTCAGAAAGAAGTGGGAAAGAGAAAAAAAAGGGGTTGAATCAAAAAGTCCTGCCTGCCCATTATTCCAAACCCGGCCCGTAGAGGTGTTGTCAGGGAAACCAGCAGCCACTTTTAACAATCAAACATGCGTGACAGTTCATTTTCTCTCCTGGATTAGAAGTGCTAGCAATGAAGTGTAAGCAGAGAAACAGCAAGGCCGAGCAGTAGCAGAATGTGACAATTGGATGGCAAACACACAGGCATTACACAACTGGAGGCACAGTGGAAAGAATTAGCAACTACTAATAAGATCAGTGGGTGGCAGCTGTTCACTCACCATCTTGAACATCTGTTTATCATATCAGAAAATTCAGGGAATTTGCAACTCAGAGGGAGCGATCCTGCAGCGACACATAACAAATGTTTACATGTTGCAAAAAATGGAAATCACATATCGATCCATCATTTCTGCTTCTCCCCCTGTCATCATCCGCCACGGCGGGCATCAAGTGCATAATGAAGACATCCTGCATCTTTAATATGCACTTCAATATAATGTCCTGTGGAATATTCACGTCCACTCGGGCAGAAATTCATAAATGTGGGTAATGAAAAATGTTAGCATGGGTCATATTCAGGCCAGGCATTGTGAATTGAAAGGTTAACATCCAATCCAGTGTACAGAAGAGATTGACAGACATGGTTATGGGCAGATATTTCCATATTGCATAAAGGGTTATGGTTATGTCTAGTCTCTGGGAGGCATGAAGTCTGAATACACCTTCAGTAATACCTTTAGCTCGGTGAATTTATACTGTATATGTGCATGACCGTAATGGGGGATTATAGCAAGAGACCACCCAGTAAAGTAAAGTATATGGTGTGGTTGCCCAGCCGTGACCTGTGTGAGAAATAAATTACAATGCTGACGGAACATCACATCCTCTTAGCTCGAGGAGAGCTGAAAGACGAGGGTCATCCGTGACACCATTTCTCTGCGGACTGTTAAATGCCACTATTTGATCTTTTCCATTTACAAGTAATATTATTTTTTCATTGCCCCTAAGCACAGTGCTGTGCTAAGCTACATATGGCAATCCATTCAAATACTGAAACAGCCGCGGACCACCACCATCGTATTATGCTCCCTGTGAGTCTCCAAAGCAGGGTTTGGGTTTTTTGCGCTTTCACTCAAAGGTGCGACTAATACCTTCCTCTAGCCTCGTGTGTTTTCAGATCAGACTGACAAAATGATGCCTGAGTGATTACAGCAACTTGTTTATTCTTTCTCATTCACCCTCCACTTGTTTCTCAAACCACCTTCAAGACTGACTCGTGGCCTCTCCTCCTCTCTCAGCATTCCTTCGCCGCCACCAGCAGCACGTACATAAAGACAGTGCGAGATGTCGAACACAGAGCAAAGATCAGGGCTATCTGTTTGAACATCTTCTGTGTTCACTCTTTGATTTGTCTTTTTGTTTGGCAAAGGCTGCTCTCCCGCTGTTCCTGCCCTACGCTGGCTTCTCTTTTCTGCTCTCCACTTCAAATAGCATGGCGTATTCAATTAGATTTGCCCCGAGCTGGCAGCCTTTTTTTTTTTCACTGCATCAGGAGGGCTCCTCCCCAGAGAGCAGCACAAACACCTCCAGTCCAAGGGGGTAAAAGCCAGAGATCGAACAGTGAAGCCTGCATGGAGGGCTCCATGTAGACCCAAAAATGACGTCAAAACCCTATGACATCCTGTCGCATATGAGAGAAGTAACCGTTTTGCTTAGATTATAAACTCTCAGTGAATCTAAAAAAAATTATTCGGCCATCAGTGAGGCTGCGTTGGTGTTTGGCAGATGAGCCTAGTAGGTGGGCTGATTAAACAGTCACGATCAGAGTCAGACAAACACACTGGGCCAAGAGACAGAATTAAAGAAAAGAAAACAGAATTACAGTGTTTCTGCAAAGACGCTGGTTCCGACAGGAAGTAGCCCTGTAGTTGTACTGGTCCAAAAACTGGCGTCACTGCTCAACTGTCTATGCTCCAGTCACCTCACCATCCAGTGCTCCATGCCTCCTCTCCCTGCCGCTTTCAGTCTCAGCTGTGGTGCAACACTGCCCCCACAGGCGTGTTTTGGTTTTGCAGCACTGGATGCAGAGAGCAGAGTGAGATTTATTGACTGCAGTATTTGCAAGTTGGTGCCGTATATGATAATGTGAGATGTTAAATCTCAGCAGTTGAAGTGGTCTTTTTATTCATAGTGTGGGAAACTAGGATTCTGTGGCTTTAAAGTAAATCTGTCTGACATGAATTTTCTTGTAATAAACGAGGGTCAAGTGCAGCTTATGTCTTTGCATTTAAAAACAAACTCATTTATGTACAGGACATAAATGCTACATGTCCTCTTGAGACCTTCATTGTGGCCCAGCTGTGCACAGATGCTTGATGGACCCCTCAGCATGCAGAGTTGTAATTTATGAAATTTAGCATTGTGCCAAAATACCAAAAAGCATTCTGCAGGATATTTTTACTATTTGTCATGTTTGGTAAGCAACACATTTTTCACTGCACATATTACTTCAGCTGTGAAATAACAGTGACTAAGACGTGGAAGTGAATCATCTGCCTAACAGTTCAAATAGGTGAGACGTTGCATATTCTCCAGTCCAACAGGTGAGAGTCCTGGCTTTCAATTTTAAGACCAATATTGTTTATAGAATACAGCCTTTTGTGCTTCATGGGTCGATAATCTGCTCTCTTGCTGGTAAACTCTGGAAAGTGTGGGAAATTGTGATGCACAGCGTTAATTGCAAGATAAATGTAAAAAACTGTCAATTTGGGTTTGACTTTCTAACTCAATCTTATTTGTTACATATGCAGGATACATGTGGATGTTTAGTGCCATATTGCCATGAAGTTTGCTGTGAATATTTATGTTTCCCGGCTGCAGAGTTCGAATGCTTTTGGTGACTCTAATAACTTTTCTTTAGATTTTAAAAAAGCACATTTCAGAGGTTCAGTCTTTGATGTGGTGTCGAGTGCATCTAATGTCCCTAAGCACACTTAACGCTCAGTGAACGGATATCAAGCGCCTCTGTTCATTTTGACTTGTCGTCGCAGGAAAAGCACAGGTGTAACTAAAAACACAGGTAGCTCTGTTCCATTTAAACGTCCCAGTATGCTGTGCCCGTGAGCCAAAATGCAGCAGGACCCTGGAACTAGCTCACATAGATGAAAAGCAGCCATCACCAGTGTTTAATTAATTAGACCTGTGCGTTGCCATGTCAGTCGTGAACGCTTTTGCTTTAGCTTGGAGTCTTTCACAAAGAAAACGAATGTTTGCTTAAGTCATCTAATTCTAAATTGAGGCTTGGCAGTGGAAGCATGCTTATTCCATGGTGGTTTGAGAATTAGGCCCAGTTTGACATGAACAACTGAGTCAGCCAGGTGCTCCATACTGGACTGTAATAAAGCTCAGTGCAGGCAACTTCTCCTGGGAATACACGAAACAGGGGGAAATATCCTACAAAACACTGTTGTTTGGTGATGTTTGTGGCACTGTTTTCTAGCAAAGGGAATAAATGGATAATTGAGGATTTTCATAACCTCTCCAGTTACTACAGTCTGAGCAAATGAGAATATAAAGAACAAAACCTCCAGTAATTATCAATACTTAGAGCTGCTTACACCATGGTCTCTTTGTTTCAAAGCAAAATAAACTGCTCCTGCCTTTACTGTTGCTTTTTTTTTCTCAATTGATCTTTCTGTTTGTTCTTTCTGTCCCTGGGTGCTGCACTTTTTTTTATTGTCTTTTATTTGCCATCACTCAGCCAACACCAGTAGAGCATGAATGAGCCGTGTGTTTTCTCACAGCCCTTTTGAGGAACCTTGCAGCGAGAAGTGCCTCTTGGTCTAACAACTGAAAGCAGGTAAACCCGGTGGAATGTTTCCATGCCAACAGTGCGCCGTAACATATTTAATTCACTTACATTCCCTATAATCTAAGAGATGGATGGGAGACCTCTGCTGTGTGCCTGGCAGTGAGTAACAGCACCATTTCGGATCCCAAGTCATAACACAAGTGTCTATGTTTGGATAGGCTCGGACTGGTTGTTTTATGCAGGTTTACTTTCATCATTAAGATGTGGTTGTATCCACAAAGTGTGCACACAATAATATATTTATAAGGGAGCATGTACAAGCTTGACATCTTTCAAAAACACAAACAATAGATTCCCCTCCACATGAATAAATAACACCATTGCACACACTTGGGGATAATAAAATGGTAGTGCACAAGTGTTAATACCGATCCCAGAGTCACGCAGAACACGACTTGACGCTGATTGGACAACAATATTCAGAGGCAAACTGTCTGTCAAAAACAGTTACAGCTAACTAACAGTGTGGTAGTAAGTGTGAGAAAAATCCCCTGCCTTTCCCGGTTTGGTGGGGCGTCGCCCGATCACCCTAATGAACCAACCACCCCTGCTGGTGATGAAAGTTGAATGTTTAATTGCTACAGAGATATCTTCTTAAACCAGAGAAAACCAGTGAAGATTGAACTTACCATTTGTCAAGTAGTGAGTAACTCCAAATAAGTGCTAATGTTGCTACATGTCTGCTGGAAGTGTTAATAAACCAAAGCAAAGATAGCTTAGTAAGTGATATCAGGACAGTATATCTGCCAGCCTGATGTTCTGCTGCCCCCATGTGGCCAAAAAGCAAGTGATGCAGCTTTAAAAATATGGAAACTGCATTATTGCTATTTTTGATAAAATTCTCTTTACATCCCTACAGCAATCATTACATCAAATGTTCTGACACAAAAATGAAATGAAAATGGGTTTTAGGGGAGTAGCTTTAGAGGGAGGCCTGAGGGAAGGGGGTGGGATTTTCTTTGGTTAGATACTTTCAAAATGTAACTGTCTCTTGCTGGTTTCTCCAATGTTGCCTACCACAGAGGAGTACAAAGGAGGATAGTACCAGTGGCCAACTGCATGTCTGCGAGACCTAGGAGCTGCTGCTGGTGGAAACCAAACATTATGAGATGGCAATGCTTCTACCTTACAAGTAACTGGTTGTGCATTACACCTCGCCCCAGTTTGTGCCTCTCATTTATTACCACTGCAGTCAGATCACGGAGGTAAGTATATGATTTCCTGAAAATTAAGAATTTTTCAGGTAAATCTGAAACTTAGCTTTCTGAATGGCATGTTTTTACATGAGAGGCACGAACATGGGGCTACATTTCACCAGCAAACTGGTCTGGCCACACAGAGGCACTGAACGAGAAAGGGCCTTCTTGAGAAGGCTCAGGTTGGATGAAACAGACTTTTCAATATGTCCTATCAGTCAGCTGTCTTGGCAGCGGTGTGCTGAGGAGGCAGCATAACAAGAGCATTGATACACTGGTGGAAAAAAATTGAAACTGAACTAAACATCAAAGACAACACCTTCCAGCCGCCTCCGTGGTGGACTGACGCAACATGTAGCACTTCTGTGTTCAGCTCCCCCTGTCCAACCAGCCCCATCCTCTGCCAGCCAGTGCTAAAGCAGGGTTCCTGCACACACACTCCTTGCAGGCACTCCTTTATGCATATGAGTTAGTGCTTATATAACACATACATTTTATCTACCCAGACACACTACATCTAACAATGCACATGAGCTTTGCAGAAGCCCCCCCGCCCCCTTTTTACTTAATCATAGGATATTTCATTGCTATTGATATTTGCTCATTTTGTATGTACATTGGATTTTCAGTGTCTCATTATAAAAGGAACTACTAGTCCAATTTTGCACACTACCATTATTTTTCATGTATCTTATCATTTTTTATATACCATGTTCTTGGGCTGACTTTGTAGGTCATATGTTCGTATAATCTTCCCCTTGCTGTGACCTTATTTATTCTTTGCCACATTCCACATTCCCGTAATGGGACCATTAAAGTTTCATCTTAATCCTGCTGAGCAAAAAGAGATATGTAATTTATGATAAACAGGACTTTACCAAGCATAATCTATTTATTGCCTCGGATTAAATAGGACCAATCCCCCACCTCCGGCTGATAAATCATCAAAGTGCAAGGCAAGATCTAAATATAGATTCAGCATGAATCAAAGTAGATGTTTCACTTTTTTTAAATCAAAGGAACAGCATATCTGTAAAAAAAATAAATATTTTCAGTGTTCTGTCAGCCTGTCAGGAAGAGTCCTTTTCATCAACCAGCCTGAAACAACACATTAACTTCGCACTTTGTGACTGATAAGACCTTAAACTTACTACAACTGATTGATGGGAAGGAGTAAAAACAGCTAGTTATTGCATACATGCTGAATAGAATAAATAATAATTTAATTTCATAATTTGTTTGTGTTATTTGCCACTTGTTATTGTTAGTGGTGTTCAATCATGAATGTGAATTGCTGCTGCCATCTAGTGCTTCACATTTAAGCTTCTGTTTTAAAGAGAGGACTAAAAGAGACATGAAATCAGTAAATCCTGTCTTATTTTTACATCTGGATCTGCATAGAACCCCACCTGCCAGGTTGTCTGTGGAAGTATATTGATGACAGATTTGTGAGCATAAAACAATTTCTGAGACGTCTGGTTAACATTTGAGAGGCTGGTGCTTGTACTGAGCTCACTCATTTAGTCTGCTAGCCTATAGCCACACTACAGGGGACCTATCAGAATTCATTCATTTTGAGCACAACCAATATCCCAGCATGTTACCAATTCTTGGATGTGTGTGTGTCGGGGAGTGGGGAGTGGGGGGGGTTATTTCATGTGAATACATGCTGATTTAGAAATGAATCTTCTGCCACTGCAGTCCCATTTATTATGTACAACCGCAGGGACCAGTTGCACTACTTCATTTCTCATTAAGATCTTTAAGATGTTGGACCACTTGAGCACAAAACACAGCAGTGCAAGTTTAGTTTCCACCTGACAGAACCGACATCCAAGCTGTCTGTTTTGTCACCAGACTGATCTGTTTGAGGGTTCTTCACTTCGCAAATGAGAACTGTTATTCTATCCCTTATGCTTTCCTGCTCCATCCAACCTGTTGAACCAGTGTACTGGTTTCCAAGGACACCCAGCCATCCACTGGTGCACTAATTATGCAGATACCTACACATATTACAAACAAAACCACTATTTGGATGTGATGCTATAAATCTCTTTAAAATAATTTTTGTTGACACTGGTTAGTTTCTCATTTTTGGACACATTGTGCTAAATGGTAAGTGTCTAAATATTTTGCACACATTTGCATATACTGATTAAAGGGTATTACACTAATGAGAAACTACAGCATGCAGCTATCAAGCAAATCAACTACAATTTTATTGCAGGACTGCTGTTTATTTTGTGGACAGTGTCATTGTGTTCAGTATGTAGCAGTAATTACAGGGAGTTATCTTACAGATGACCTTTTACTTTCAGGGGTCAGTCATATACATTAGGTACTTAATATTTAAGACCCCATGTGCTCTAACTTCATAGAACAAGAGGTCAATGTAACGTGTAATGTCATGTGTGAAATGTCATTTTCATTGAGATCACATGTATATGCCCAATTCAAGGGATGTACAGGGAGATGAATGCATAGGTACTGCTTAAGTATTTTACAGCACAGGATGCTTATTTAGCTTGGTTAGTAGGATGCGGCAACTTCAGAGTGACAGTGGCTAACATGTTTATATACTCATGTTTAGATGTTCTTAAGTGTACTTTGTTCCTCATCTTCCCTTCATATTAGAATAAAACAATGAGTGGAACACAACGCATGAATAAAAACAAGACATTTAAGCTTGGACAAAAAACACATTTATTTGCAGTGCTGAATTATCCCATCTTGGCCAGCCTTCCAGAGATCACTTGACCCATCTGAGGTGGTGTCAGCGCCAAACATCTAGTCCAGCTGTGTGAAATTAAAATCATGTCATTAGTTAAGGTGAAAATCAACAGTCACCATACTTCTCCAAAATTCACCCAGCCATGATGTCTTACAAACTGAAACAGTGCATTACTGACTGAACATGCATGCTGAATCCCTGCAATGATACCCTACAAAACTAACCATTCATGAAAAGCTGCTTTTAGCATAATTGCTTAAAATAGAAAGTTCAATCATATGAAGTTTGTTCATATGTTGTGGTCGTGCATCCAGTAATTCAACAAAGACGATGTTTACAGAAGGACCACTTACTTCACTTACTCGTAAACTAAGTTAACGTTATGTTGAGATATGTTGCGTATTCTCAGCAGAACCCAATAAATTAACATTAGCTAAAAAGGGGAAAATACTGAGTTGCTTCACTTACCTTGACGAAACCGATGTCTTTAGCGTACTGTCTGAAGCACTGGCGGCACATGTTGAGCCCGTATTTACGGATCAGACCGTGTCTGTTCGAGCAAACCCGGCTGGAATAAGAGAGAAAATGTGTTAATCCGCTTATCTTTAAAAAGGAAGGTAAAATGCCTATAGCCGGCGTTCATTCGTACATACTGCGGTTGCGGAAGTTATCATTTGGTGTGTAACCCGAACATATACCTCAAATTAGTCCCAGTAACGTTACCGTAAAGCTTGTATTATAAACGTTACCCTAAAATAACTAACCAACTCCAGAACTGCTTTGTGAACATGTTTTCAGTTTTCATGAAATTCAACATGCAGTTTCGTTTAAAAAACACTGAGCGGCCAACTGAACACAATGCTGGTGCTGTTAGCTTAGCAGGGCGCATCTTCCACCGCCATATTAGCTCAGGGGCAGCTTCCATGCGGCGCACGTTTGGTGATAAATTCTTAAGTATCGGAGCCCACAAACACCTTCAGACTGGCTTGCTTTAGCACACATTTCGAAAATGTACACGTTAAAAGCAGGACTGACCAGGATCGGGATCCCTGACCGAATTTTCTAGGATGACTCCAGTAGAGCTGCTGGTGGCCCATCTTGTCTCTTTCGCTCGAGCGTTGGAAAGGAAGAAAGAAAGACGCGCGTGCGCAAATGAAGCTATCAGATGGGGTTATTTCCGGCTGCGGATTTGTTGTACGGCGCCTCGTAGTGGTAGAGTGCGGCATGGGGCGTGGAAGCCTGCTGGTGGTGCAACTTTATTATAAAGAACTTTATCTTTATTTTGACCTTTATAAAAGCAAAATAGCACATTCTCCCACATTAATGCAAAATTTCGATAAATATGGTCTTTGTTGAATGTGCTGAAGTTTGGCCTAAATGTTGTGGTGTGCAAACAATGCAAAAAGAGGTTTTCTGAGTTTCTGAATAGTTTTCACAGAAAGAACAGTTTGTATTGATGTCTCTTTTAAACTTAACCATGTAGTGATTTACAGGGTGATATCTGTGAGGAATCATCCCAAAAAAAAATTCCAGACAATGTCATTTACAAATTGGTTCCAATACGATAACATGTGGAATAGATACAATTTCTTTCTGAAACAAGGCACGGATGTTCTTATTATTTTGAGGATGTTGAGAGAAACAAAATTTTCCATCTGGTGATTCAGTGGAGGCATTCAGCATATACTGACGCTGTTAGTATCAACATTAGGCAATGAATAAGGCGTTTTAGGGAAAAAATACAGGTTCAATATGAATATTTTCCATACGGTCAGACACACATTTAATTGTGACTGACATATGTTTTTACCAATTTGAAAGTGAACAATATTTTGCACATTGGTTAAAACAGTTATTTTATCAATGGGTTAAATATGACAATAAATGCAATTTGATGTTGAGCTATTACAGTTGGTAATTCAACCCAATAGAATCAGTTTTTTTTTCTTTTTCATGATCTACACACAAAACGAATGAACATTTTTTTAAATGGAGCATCATTTTACAAGAATGTTGCCAGAGGTAGGATACCTTACTTGTACGTACCATAACATAACTTAATATTTTTCTAAAGAACAACAGATATATATTGTTGTTATGAAGAATTTCATTTAAAAAATCTACTGCTGGAAATTAATAAGAGGACACCGGGACCGTGAGTAGGCCCAACTCCTAGTAGATCACTATGACAGCAGCCAAGGTGATATAACTAGGTTATATTTCTCATTCACAGTTGTAAGCCTTATATTCAAATAAAAAATTGTGACATTATTTAAGTAAGGTAGCTTCTGATGTTCTGGTTCCCAGCTTAGGGAGTCAGTTGTTTGTTTGAACTGACTACTATCACCAGAAAAGCACAAAGTAGGCAAAATTCAGCTTTAGGGTATCTATATATTAAACCTTGGTATGAACTTGTAAAATGTATAGAAAACCTATCTCAGCCTATGATGAGCCAAAGACAGACTGTTGGCAGCAGGGATGATTATTTAGGGTGTCTTAGTGGCCCCCCTCTGGACCAGTGCATTGTGGGACAGCGGCAGGCAGTGGTTCCGTATTTGGGATTTTTACAGCTAGCTGGTAGTTGCATTTCCATAAATCCTCCTGGAAGGTATGGAGGAGAATGGGACGCCACCGTATTGATGTTTTTCGCTGAAATGACTGAAAGGCTACTCCAGTTTTAGGTAAGCAGTGTAAATACGGTTGTTCTGGTCCGCCATGGATGCCGTTGTTGACGAGGTTTGGTCTGGACGGGCTGCTTGTACGTGCTAGCTGGAGCCGTTGCTAACTTACTGTTAGCATTTTCTGGACGCTCGCTGTCATAAAGGACCGAAGCTGCAACCCCAACTGTTGTTTTAAGCTGCTACGGAAGCATTTCATATATCAGTCGGCGAAATAACGGCAATGGTATCTTATGCTAAAATCGATGAAAGCTGTCGCTGTTTCGGTGTGTTTGATAGCGACCAATTCAGGACAAAAACTAACGGTTCGTAGGCTTCAAGTGAAACATTGCATATTTACACGAGCAAGGAAACACGGTTTACATTGAGTTAGATTAGAGTGGTAAAAACGGCAGTACTTTCAGTTCCTGAGCAAATGTTTGGCTCTATTTGGCAAGCTGCACATGTATGGAAACCACTGACCATGGGAAAGCAATGTAACGTTAAGGATATGTACATTGCAAACGAATTAACGTTAAGTATATAGGTTTGATAGCTTTGCCATTTCATCAGCCAGAAATTACTGACCTTAAAGTGTAGTGCATGTTTATTGGTAGCATTTGGTTTACTTTGTCGCTTTTTATAGTAACGTTAGTTACCAGGAATGTAACGTTATTCATAAATATTATAACAGACTCGTAATAGGTAACGTTATCAAATGCCTAACAGAGGCAGTGTTAGTGGCACACACAGTGACCATTAAGTGGAGGAGAAGACGGATGAAAGGAACAATTTGGAAGCTAGAGAGACCACTAATTTAATAACAAATAAAAGATGGAGGGGTTGTGCAGCAGATCTGAGCCGAAAGGGCTAATCAATATTGATAATGGAGTTGAGGACAGATTTATTCCGAGGAAAATATAGACGCATATAGCAATAATGAACTGATAATATAAGTAAAGAGGAGGAACAAAGGGAAAGGACCAGGCAGAGCGAAGCCTTTATTAGACTGATACTTTTTCATAGTGACCACTAGGATTCTGAAATCTTATGATGATATAATCTTATCATGCAGTCACGTTACAGATTTCTGCTGTCCAAAATTAGTCATCAAAGTTTTTTTGGTACCACAAGCTCAGTAGCTTGATCTGTGGCTTTCTGCTGCATCTCAAGATTGAGTTGCTCAGTGGTGGAGCTAAAACAAATTTTTCATAATTTTTCATTTTTCATAATGACCAGTATATCACTGATGAACAGAAAATGAATCAGTGACAGTTTTGATAATCAGTTAATCACATGATTTATTTTTCTAACAAAAATGCCAAGCATTTGATAGATACTTCTGAAAAAAGAGGAATTGCTTCTTTTCATGGGTTATTTAGTATTTTAAATGGAATATCTTCTGGTTGTGGACTGTTGGACAAAATGAGACATTTTAAAGTCGTACCTTTGGGCTCTCTGAACTTTTGATTTTTTGCATACGTTTGCCATACAGAATGTTTGTATCGGAAATTATCATTATTACGATTGTGATAGGGATTTCAACCATATTGCTTAGATTAAACTGCCACTATACACCTAACTATATTTATTGATTTATTTTTCATTTAGGTGGTTCATGCTGCACACTGCTTCTGCTGCTTCCCAGCAACCGCCATGCCTTATGGAATATTTATCCACCGTCAATGACATTCCTGCGGGTTCCAAGTTTACAACAACAGTTCATTTTTGCCAACAATTAGCCTCATAACAGCTTGCTCGCTTTGCCAAGCACGCCATCACAACTGCAAACCTGTGCTTTTTGTTTCACTACAATCAACTTCTCTCCCTTCGCAAGAGGCTGACCCCCTATCATGAGATTCCGAATCTACAAGAGGAAGGTGGTGATACTGACTCTGGTGGTTGTCATCTGTGGCTTAGCTTTCTGGAGCAGCGGAAGGCAGAAGAAGAACGACAGTGGATCGCCCCCCAAGGAAGTGGAGACGGCAAGGAGAAGCAGCAGCGTTAGCAGCAGCAGTAGTAGTAGCATCAACAACAATCATATCCAGGTGCAAGCGACACCTGCAGTCAGCCGGGCACCTGTTCCACCTCCTATTGTACAAGCAAATGACACATACCAGGAAAAAGCAAAGGACAAAGAGAAGATACCCAAGCCAGAGGTAGATAACACCACATTAGTCTACCGCGGCATTGTTTTCCAGCTCAACTTCGACCAGACAATTAGAAATGAGGAAAAATTTAAGGCAGCGCGACATAAGGACAATCTGGTTGTGGTGGTTCAGGTCCATAACCGACCAGAATACCTTAAGCTATTAGTGGACAGTTTGCGGAAGGCCAGAGGTGTGGAAAGCATACTGCTGATATTCAGCCATGACTTCTGGTCTCCTGAAACAAATAAAGTGGTGGCCTCTGTAGACTTTTGTCAAGTACTTCAGATTTTCTTCCCTTTCAGCATCCAGCTGTACCCCCAGGAGTTCCCTGGACACGACCCCAGGGATTGTCCCAGAGACATTCCCAAAAAAGACGCCTTAAAGCTGGGTTGCATCAATGCAGAGTATCCAGACTCGTTTGGCCACTACCGTGAGGCGAAGTTCTCCCAGACCAAGCACCACTGGTGGTGGAAGCTGCACTTTGTATGGGACAGAGTCCGGGTTCTAAAAGACCATAAGGGTCTGGTCCTGCTGATCGAGGAGGACCACTTCCTGTCCCCGGACTTCATCCATCTATTAAAGCTGATGTCAGCTCTCAAAAGGGAGCAGTGCAATGACTGCGACATCCTCTCGCTGGGGAGCTACAGCCACATCAGTTACTCGAGTAAAGCAAATAAGGTGGAGGTGAAGGCCTGGAAGTCCACTGAGCACAACATGGGCATGGCTCTGAGTAGAGAGACGTACCAGAAGCTCATCCAATGCACAGACACATTCTGCACGTATGACGACTACAACTGGGACTGGTCCCTACAACACCTGACCGTGTCCTGCCTGCCCTCCTACTGGAAGGTCATGGTGAGTGAGGCGCCACGGATTTTCCATGCTGGAGACTGTGGAATGCACCACAAGAAGACTTCTTGCATGCCAATCAGCCAAAAAACCAAGATAGAAAACATCCTACAGAGCAGCGGGAACCAGCTGTTCCCAAAGAACCTCCTGATAACAAAGAGACTGCCAGCCAACGGGGCCGGAGGAGTGGCTCCACATGTGAAAAACGGGGGCTGGGGAGATATCAGGGACCACGAACTCTGCAAGAGTTATGTTCGATTACAGTGACCTTAATTGCTACTATTATATATTATTGTCTCTTTTGCATCCTCTATTAAGAAAAAAAGCCTTTTAAAAGTAAATCTTTACGGACTACTCTTCATATTGCCTGTTTTATTGGACTGTTCCAAATAAAGACGAATGTTGGATTTTTGGCTTCTTTAACACAAATGTCTTTACATCAAATTATTTAAGTGATTCTTTGCAAGTCTGGTTTGTTTTGTAAGTTGTAATTAACAATAATCTACTAAACAAATATATTGTTGTGTTTTTTATAACAAGGCTTTCAGATTGGTTACTTTCAGTTACCAAAAATATAGAATATCTCTCAAGTAGTGGTAAATTGGGAAGTGCAGGCTCATCAGGGCAGTCATAAATGTGGTGAACCTGTGGATTTAGCAACCCCACTGTGCATGCATAATTAATCTGAAGATATTTATATCACATAGATTTGCTGAGATCAAAGGACATCCTTTGAGACACCTTGTTCCATTTAAATAATCTCCCATTTAGCTTATTTTCAACAGGTTTCTAGAGTATACGCCACACACATGAGTCTCATTATTCCTGTGACTGTAGAAACGGTGTAACTTAAGGTACACAACATTAATAAACATGCCGGTGAGACTTGCATGATAGGGCATGTTGTAGAATCTACTGTGGTTTTCATAAAGCCATGTCTGACAGAGAGTGTGTGTGGTCAGTGCAGGACATTTGTTTTATTTTGTTGCAATTCATCACTGTCCAGCGTTACACGTCAAATAGCATATGCCAATCCAGGTACGTGTGTTTGTGCAGAGATTTTGATTTCATAGATAAATTCAGGTGATTCATCTGGAGAGATCCCAAGACACTGATACAATTTTCTCTTTCGTGTTGTTGCTGTTGAAGATGCATTTACATTTTAAGTGCCTAGACCACAGCGATCGATGGTTTCCACCGAGGCCCAAGCACGTTGTCTTCTCTGAAGCTGCACTGATTCCCCCTCGCCCCTCCGGCAATGTTTAGCAATCAGTTCTGCACACTGTTCAAAATCTGGAATAACCGGAAAGCTATTGCTGACTGGACTCTCCATACAGTTCATCTTAAATACATCCTCTGGCAGACGCAGCTAGGCGCCTTTCTGAGAGTTGACTGTCAAGATAAAATTCATAAACATTGCATGAATTAAACATAATATGCTAAATGTAAGGCATGTAGCCTTCCACAGCTGTTCAATAAACCAAACGTTCAGGACTGAGTAACACTGATGAAGCCTAACAAACCAGTCCACACAATCTCTGCAGGGCAAGAAGTGTCATTTTATTTCCTGTGTGAACTTCAACTCCTAATGCAGTGTGAAGACGTGTGATTCCAGGACTGCTGTGCTGAGGTCACGTGACTGGCAAACTGTGCAGCTGCTCTCATGGTAGAGGCCCAATTATTGGGCCCACATCTCAAGGGAAACACGGCTTAGAATAGAACTGAGAATAGGAGGAAGTGGCACTGTGCTCTGGATTCTTGGTGACTAATAGTGAACTGATGCTGTGGGCCTCTGAAACTGTGATATGCTGTTGCCTTTGAAAGGTTTCTGTTGAGTTCAATATTTGATCAATATTTGAAGGCAGAATTGAGGAAAAACACACAATTAAGTTCTTTGTTGCATTTTTTTGATGGGCCAGTTAAATATACTGTCTAAACCTTTAGGTATAGTGCACATTTTGACTAATCTAACAGCCGAGCTGAAGAAGGGCTGTATGAAAAGGTGTGTCTTCCTCTTCACCAACATCAGCAGGAATATAAGCCGCTGGAGCATGCAGTCAAAATACAGTCCTCATAAATAAATGAACCTTGAATTTTTCAAACCATAAGGGGTTTCTATTTTTGTGTTAACCATCAAATGACTATGTGTAATATGAGGAGCCATTCATATTGTTGGATCTGTAGAGAATCATCACCCGACTGCAGTTCCCCTCAACTCCCTGGAGCGCTTTAGTGTCTTTCAGCTTGTTTTGGTTTTCCGGCACTTTCTTCAATCGCACCGCTGTCGTAGCTTCGTTCTTGGCAGTAGCTGTCAGCTGAAAAGCTACATCATATTGCCAAAGGTATTAGGACACCCCTCCGAATCATTAAAATCAGGTATATAAAATCAAGCACCTAGACATGCAGGCTGCTCCTACAAACATTTGTGAAAGAATGGGTCGCTCTCAGGAGCTCAGTGAATTCAAGCGTGATAGGTTGCTACCTGTGCAATAAGTATTTGTGAAATTTCCTCACTACTAAATATTCCATGGTCAACTGTTAGTGGTATGTGAACAAAGTGGAAGCGATTGGGAACAACAGAAACTCAGCCACGAAATGCTAGGGCCACATAAAATCACAGAGCGGGGTCAGTGAACAGAAGCCACCAACTTTCTGCAGAGCTACAGACCCCTAAACATCGTGTGCCCTTCGGATCAGCTCAAGAACAGTGCGTAGAGAGCTTCATGGATTGGTTTCCGTGGCCGAGCAGCTGCATCAAAGCTTTACATCACCAAGTGCAATGTAAAGCGTCAGATGCAGTAGTGTAAAGCATGCCGCCACTGGACGTGTTCTCTGAAATGTCGAATCACGCTTCTCTGTCTGGCAATCCGATGGACGAGTCTGGGTTTGGCGGTTGCCAGGAGAACAGTATTTGCCTGATTGTAATGTGCCAAGTGTAAAGTTTGGTGGAGGGGGGATTTTGGTGTGGAGTTGTTTTTCAGGGGTTGGGCGTGGCCCCTTAGTTCCAGTGAAAGGAACTGTTAATGCTTCAACCTACCGAGACATTTTGGACAATTTAATGCTCTTTCATGCTTGTGGAAACAGTTTGGCGATGGCCCCTTCCTGTTCCAACATGACTGCGCACCAGTGCACAAAGCAAGGCCCATAAAGACATAAATGAGAGAGTTTGATGTGAAGGAACTTGACTGGCCTGCACATAGTTCTGACCTCAACCTGATAGAACACTTTGGGATAAATTAGAGCAGAGACTGTGAGCCAGGCCGCCTTGTCTAACATCTGTGCCTGACCTCACAAATGCGCTTCTAGAAGAATGGTCAAAAATTCCCATGAACACACTCCTAAATCGTGACAGCCTTACCAGAAGAGTTGAAGCTGTTATATCTGCAAAAGGTGGGCCAACTCCATATTAAACCCTACGGATTAAGAATGGGTTGTCCAAAAACTTTTGGCAATATAGTGTAGCTGGTAGCAACCTGCTAGCAAAAAAAGCTTGAAAACTCACTGTGTGCTACCTGCTCAACAAGAAGCAGCAGACAGACATAGTTAGCAAACAGTTAGCATTTGGCAGCCAATGTAAAAAAGTGTATGATATTTTGTTTAGGAATTAGTGAATACCAGAAACAGAGCTAAAAAGAGAGAGAATATTTGATTTAAATTCACTAGGAGGCCAGAGAGACGACTCCAAATTAATGCTAGTTAAGTGTTCGGCATATCAGCTTAAGAGGTAATAATCTCAGTGTTGTATTCACAGCTTGTTTCTACTGCCCCCAAGTACCCCCCAAAAAAAGCAGTAATTATGGGTTTAAACACTTGAGTGAGCATGTCATTAGTTTATTAGCACCTCCTGATGGTTAGCAATATGTTGTAATACCCTGTACCTATGTTTAGTCCCGTCCCTACTTCCCAGATACACAGGAGGTTGTCTTTTTCTAATCAATACAGTGCTGTGTAGAAAATGACCTATGCACAGGAGTCCAAACTCCCCAGTTGCCAAATGCCAATGCAGCCATTTATCAATTAATTGTTCCCAACACAACTTATTCCTCCATTTCTGAACGCACTACACGTCTCAACAATGGGCTGCAGAATACCCCTGTGGAATTTGTTTGAAAACTAGGTTAATTTGATAATTTTACACAATCTGACTACGCTTGTTTGTTCAAAGGCAAAGCATCACCGACGTAACTAGAAGGCGCGTGCAACACATCGACTCATTCTGTAGGCTTATAGCTCTGACAGACAATATTAATCATTCATAGCTGTTGCTCACATTGCCAGGTAAACAAAACTCTGGGTCAATATATAGAGGAATGCAGAGGAGGGAATTGCATCACAAAGAAGATGATTAAAGCAGCAGGACCTTACAGATACAAAGAGATTGTTTCTCAATCTATTGAATTCCTATCAAGTGGGACATATTTCCCTAGGGGTGCAAGATAGATGTAGCTGTTTTCCAAGCTCTTACTGTATGCTACAGTGTTTGCTTGCTATTCAAATGGCCAGTTAGATTAAAAGGTGGTTGGGTTGGTATATAAGGAATAAATGTGGTTGACAGCATATGCAGTTTAGAGACAGAAAACAACATAAGAACACATATATAAGAGTCAGTGTGCTGTTTTTATGTAAAACATCTCACTAAGCACTAATCCTGATTGATACCTGCTCAGCACTGATGTGTGCTGCTTAACAAGGGTGGGGGATCAGACAGTCAATCATGTGTTGATTGACACCCTGAGAGGATGATCTGTCCTCTCTAGCCTGCTGATCTCACTCCCCACCCCTTCCCTCACTGTGATGCCACAGGCCAATGGTTTAATGGCTGTGAGTGCTCGTATTTCTTCTAAAAGTGACTTATAAATTATGGAGCAGCAGTTTTATTCCCCACTTTTTTTGGAATTGGAATATAAAATATTTATGAAGTAGTAGAATGAAGTAGGAGGAATACATATATATAAAGAGAGAGAGGGAGACAACAGGATATACATATATAGACCATGTTTACCCTGTTTGATAAGTGATAGTTGTGATAGGTTTACTTCACTGTTATGATGAGGAATTCTCATCCTCTCCTTTGTCTGAGCAACACTGCCACCTAGTGTCCAACTGTAACCCAAACAATGTGTTGAGCCGCAAGTTTAAATAGTAAGATAGACATTAATGTGGAGGAGCATCAAGGACCTCATAAAAATTGTGATAATGAAAAAAAATTCACATACTAGATTCTAGATTCTTATTGATAAGATCGCAGACGGAGCATGTAAAACCCAAATACATTTGTTGTGGGACTGTAACTTGCATAGCCTACATCTGTAGGCCTACATACAATTTTCCATTGATAAATGGAATTCAGCCATTATTTATTTTGGGTTGTTTTTTTTTTTTACACCTGTCTGTGAAGATTCTCAATCATCCAGGTCATAGTTATCCAACAAAGGACGAGGTCACCCCAACCTTCATTGGATTTTTTACACCTGTGCTTCTTCAAGTGTAGGCCATTTGCCTGGGTTTATCCAGGTTTATGACTCAGGAGTAACACATTATGATACCTAACTGCTACTGATGAGCTCCTTTGCTCATATATACTGTAGAATATTCTTCACGTGCTAAGTGTGGAAGCTCTGTGCACTTGTGTGAATCTACACTAGACCTTTATTGATGTTCCCTCAATTCCTTCTGCAAAATCTTTCTTCTTCCTCACCAACACACACTGGCTAAACCAAGTGCTACTGCTATGGAAGTGCTAGTGATACGAGTCAGGGTTTGGTTGAATATGTTGTCAGCATAATACCTAATAAATGCATGTTGTGGATTGAGCCCGACCTCTGGCCTCATGCGGATGAAAGCATCACACTCACAAGAGCTTGCAATGAAGATACAGATGCATGTGGCGCGAGTGCGCACGCTTTTGTAATATAATGAAGTAACACAAATGGAACGTGTGATCTGTCAAAGCTGTTTTAATAGGCGTCACATGGAGGAAAAAGGCTCCCACTGTTAAAAGTCCTCAGTCTTCCTACGTAGGTGCTTGGAAAACACGTTCACCTCAAGCACTTAACGCCACGATCAAGCGCGGAGTCAGGCGGGGTTGAACACAGTGTCAAATGTTTGTTCACAACTTCAGCATCAGTTCTGTAATTATTACTCACAATGAAAGGACTCATATTTCAGCCCTGTCTGCAGAACATGGTTGTCAAGTCTTATTTGTAAGTTAAAGTGAATTCACACACGTGTTGATGGATGGGACTAGTGGTGGGGGGTCTACGCCAGCGTTAGTCTTCCTGTGGTTTACCTGAGCTCGGAGTGATGGCTGAATAACACCGCTGCGCCTGCGCCTCACCTGCCTGTTCTAAAAGGAATCTGCAGCGGCAGGCTAGCTAGCGTTCAGCACTACCTGTTAGATACGAGGATTCATAGACATCTCCTATACCAAACAGTTAATTAATAAAAATACACCTGAATTCTCTTTATGTACAACAGAAAAGAAACATCTTCACCTGCATATTCAAGATTCTTTTTAATATTATGTATAGATTTTCTGTATTAGAAATATCACTATTTTCGGAAATGAGGATCTTTGAACTACTGTAATAATGATCGTTTCACCCATAAATCATTGAAGTACAATATTTACATATAATACAGAGCCCATTTAATCTGAAACAATATTAAAATAAATGTTCAATAGATACAAAGTTTTTTTTAATTCTATTTATATTTCAACCTTGTCAAGGAGTCCTTACACACTCCAAAAATGTAAAGCCATTCTCCTCTAACAAACTATTAAGTGCAAACAATTTTTTTCCATATAAAAAACTATCATTGCAGCATCCAGCGTTGAGACAGATGGCAATAACAAGTCGTTTCCCCCCCAAGTGCTTCCAAAGCTGTCTTCAAAATATTTCGCTTGTGTTCCATCGCCAGGAATTCAAAATAGGAAAAAGAAACAAGAATGAAAACAAAATCTGTGCAAATACACTTTAAAGTGTGATACCTTTGATTAAAATATTTCTAAAGGAAGTAAAAAGCTCTGGTCTTTCTTGAACAGGTGTCGAGGACAGGGGCTGCACATAGGGATCGCCCAGGAAGTGACAAATTGAAAAAGACTTGGCATTGGGGATGTGCTGCTGCTCCAAAACTATCCCTCATCTTACTCCCTTTATCTGTAACTTTGTTTTAATAAAACAAAATATAGGTAGAATGTCCAATTAAACCCATACAAAAGGTTAGGTTGAGGCATCACCACAATGCTTACAGCATCTCTAGTCTTTGAAGATCTACAGGCACAAAGGATTGGGTTCTAGAGTTTGTTATTTTTAGACTAGATGCGACTTGATATGACCATAAATGGAACAATGAGCCAGTCAACCCCTCCCACAAACCTCCTGGACGAAAGCTTGACCTCTTACTTCCAATAGTGCCTTTTGAAACACCCAGACACAAGGGAGTTGTGTGTGTGTGTGTGTGTGTGTGTGTGTGGGGGGGGGTCATGTTTCTAAGCCTGGCTTGGCCAACATCGGTTATCTAAACATGAGCAATAACACAAACAGAGCATCTGGGTGGTTGTAGTGATGAGAATGAAGGTGACACTGGAGGTCATGTGGTGTGTGACAAGTGTGCGAAGAAGCGCTGCAGGGCCTTGGCCTTGGTCATCCCCGTCTCTGTTGCATGGAGCTGTCATTACCAGCACCAGCACTGGGGCTATACTACTGTTCCACTGGGGGAGTTGGCTGGGTTGTTTTGAGATGATAGCAATCCCTGTGGAGAGACAGATAACACACATTGATAACAAACAGTGTAACTTGATACGTAATAAAAGAGGCAGAATAGTGAGGCCATGAGGTTTACTGTCGGGGGAAGATGTGCTATTAACCATCAAAATGCTGAGGATTTAGTATAAATCTTGCATGAAATAACCAAAACCTTTGGCTGCAACAAGGTGGCGTTAACAGCTTCTGAATGCAGCGAGAAAATGCCTGTTTTCGGGACAATGTGAGTTAAGAGGTGTCACATGACAGTATCCTCGAGAGGCCTGTCACTCACCACTTTCCCAGGCCTAGCCCATGTGCAAACGAACCCCTCCTGACAGGCTGTTACCAGACAGTCCTCAAGGAAGATTAACACCGTGAGTCTCTCGTGAGCGATCTTCTTGCACACCAGCGGCTCGAGCAGCGGCACGTCCTCCATGAGCGGGCACAGCGTCGTGCCCAGAGTCTTTGCTGCTTCAGCTTTTGCCGTCCGTGTTGAGCTAAGCTGGTTGAGCTTGTCGCTGCTCTTGCTGCTGATGTGGCCCATGCTGTGGTTTCGCTTATGGTCCTTCTCGTGGCGCTCCTTGCGTGAGTCATGTAATGACAGAGTTGCGAACTTGCTGACGCCAGTGGCAATGAAAGCACTATCAATGATGCTGTTGCCCTTGGTGCTGCTGCTGTTGCTGCCTGTGTGGCTGTTGGGTGTGCTGCCACCTGTCGGGTTGGAGGAATGTGGCAAGCTGTTGGACCGAGGCAGGGTGCTGGGGAGGGAGTTAGCTGGGTTGCCACTGGCGCTACTATTGCTCGCATTGTCTGTACCATTGGTGCCACTGGGATTAGTGGTGGATACAGTAGTAGTAGTAGTAGTAGTAGTAGTTTGTCCAGTGGCTGGAGGGCTTGTGGCACTCATAACATTAGTGTGAGTCCTAGTGCGGGACAAAGGGAGGTGAGGGAAGAGAATGTCCTCCGTTAGGTCCCACAGACACATCTGGGTATCCTGACCCACTGAGCCAAACCTGTAGGTCACACTAACAGGCCTACTGTCTGTAGAGTTTCTCTTAGAAAGCCGAGAATGAGCACTGTTAGCTCTGTCTCTGCCCGCACCAAAGTGAACCTGCTCATGAAACTCCTCATCACTACCACTGAACTCAGCGGGGGGGTCACCGTCCTCCACGCTGGTGGTACAGTGGTCAAATGCCACCACACTCACCCACGACTTGTGACCATGCCCCCGTGCAATTACTCTGCAGTCTGTAAATGACCACACTGTCACCAGGTCATCCTCCCCTCCTGCCACAATATATCGTCCATCTGGGCTCCAGCACACACACAGTAAACCACCAAAGTAGCTCTTCATTGTTCCGTGGAGCTCTGCAGCGTCGAAGCCAAACACACGCAGGAAGCCATCCTGGCTTGCACAAGCCAGGAACTTGCCGTCCGGGGAGAAGGCAAACTCGTTGAGTGCACCTTCGCCCACTGTCCAGCGCAGCAATGGGTTGCGAGCTGATTTGCTCTTGCAGGTATGCACAGCATAGTTTTCACCCTGCTTAAGGAGCTGGTAGTGGGGTGCCGTGGTGCCACAGGTGTTTTCCACGTTGTACAAATACATGCTGCCACTGGAGTGAGCCACCAAAAACAGGCTCTCTGAACCAGGAACCCATCTTACACACGTTACTCGGGACTTGTCTATGAGTCTCTGGGGGGGAGGGACAAAGAAACAGAGAAAGAGAAAAAACTGTATGTTACAACGATTTAAAGTAGTCTTTAGCATTTTTTAGTTGGCCTAACCAACAGAACATCAGACGTTGACTGGAACCCACCTCTTCATTGAAGAGTTTGCTGGTTTCCTTCTTTATTGGGTCTATGAGCTGCACCTGGCCCGCTGAGAAGCCCACCAGGAGGGAGACGCTCTCTGCTGTAGCTGTGAGGGGGTTGAAGTCATGACATGTGGGCTGCGTTCCTTTGTATATCCTCTTATCTATGGGTTTACTAAGATCTGCAGCCTAGAACAATGACAAATACACACAAATGAAAAACGAACAAACTAAAATGTCTGAATACTTGCTGGGGGCACATAACTCAAGAGCGGTGTTGGCTGCTATCTGCTAACCAAATGTTCCTGGTGCACGATAATGAACTGTGACACATGGGAAGTCTTTATCCAGAAATAGAAAGGAAGTCCAGCCCAACCAGACAATAACGGTTTGTCTTCCAACAAACGGTTGACAACAAGGGTTGGGTATCATTTAAAACCAAGCGATACCGATACCAATAGAGTACTTCATTCAATACCTTGCATAAAATGCCACCTGTTAAACCATAGTAGTTGATTGGTAGCCTATTATTATTTTTATTGTTGTTATGGACAAGCAAGGTTATCTATTTTTTTTCTTGTTTCAATTAACTAGATTCTTGTACTGAAATTGTATCAGATCGATCCTCATACTAATTAGGTCATCCTAGTATTAGCCTATGAGGGGAAAGACTACAACTTCGGAGTATTTTTATATTTGAATGACAGAGGAGAAGTGAAATAGTTTACTGACCAAATAAGTTGTGGGGAATGAATTTAAGGTAATTTTTTGATACGTATGTTGAAAGTAGACACGGGAAATTATTTTGTTAACTTTCGATCAATAAACTGAATTGAGAGATCTCCGCGAGTGCTTTGTCCTTTATTGGTGACTCGCAAACCTCCTCCAAAAACGACAGTCACAAGTATAAAACGAGTAAGGAGTCTGTTTAAAACACGTCACTTAACTACTCTAAAGACACAAACAGAGGAAAAGAGGCTGCACCTCCAGCAGACCACACCAACTACACCTGTAGTTGCAGCAGCTGCAGCCGGAGGCTCTGTGGGTAAAATCAGCTGATTGCTGCTATGCCACAAAAGCATTTACTTGATGTGATGGAACGTAGTGATCGATCAGTGACAAGTGATGTGAATAGCAAATAAAAATGTACAGAGATGTGTTAAATGATACCAGATTATAAAACCAACGGAAAGCCGGGCTTGTCTCCAGACGTGCAGGCCTTTTCTCTTACAGTTTACGGTGCAGGCACATAAGGAAAAAAAAGCCGTGCTCCTTTCTTTCTTTCAGTGTGTTGTTTGCGTGTTTGGCAGCAAGCAAAACCATACAAATAGTCATTTTTTGCCGCGATCTGGTTCCAAAAAGTAGGCCTACGTATCGATTGAAGTACTGGTTTGACTGGAGACGTTTCGATTGTACTCGAAACTGGGCTGTTTCGGTCGATACCATAAAAGTATCGAGTAGTAATAACCATCCATATTGACAACATAACCCAATTTAAAACAAACATGACACTGAGTTTTATGAACCTAAAATGTGGTGTGCTTTTCCCCCATAAGTTATATATATATATATATATATATATATATATATTCCCACACCACATGACACATGTTTGAATCATGTAAGCTTGTAGTGCAAGTTTACACCCAAAACTGACCCTATTCATCACAGCAAAACAGTCTGTTTCATTATTGTAAAAAAAAACAAAGAAGACAAGACGATAAGCTAAACCTGTAGCAGGTCAGAACGGAGCTGCTAAGGCGGCAGGAATGTATCTCGCATTGGATAAGGGAAAATCTGATGTGAGTGAAAGCTTTCTGCTTTATCGCTGCAACTCTCTTGTGGTCTCTTTTCAAGCAATAAAGTAGTAAGACAGAATGCTTAGGGGATGGAACTATAAAGCTGTCAGTGTTGTCAAAGCAAGGCAGCTCCAAATAAAATAAGGATCTTTGACAGACTTTGAAATTTCAAGTGCTACAATGATGCTAAGCTTTCCCTAAATGAGACTTCATTTATAAACAATCATTCCATAAGTGTCCTCGAGACAAGCAAGAGATATCTCAAACATGAATCTAAATGTGAGGGCGAGTGTGGGGTATAAACAACCCAAGACTTGTTCGGCCTAGATCTTGCTTTTCTCTGGGCACTTTTGGTCGGAAATGGTTTGCAAATTGCCAGTGAAGTTCAGCGACATAAACAGTAATTAAATCAAACTCAAGATAGGTCTACACTACTGCCTGTATGTATGACAGTAACATTTTGTAGGTCAACTCAGTGGGGGAAGTGATTGTCTAACATCAGGATTAGAGACAAGACACACCATTATAAATAAATATAAGAAGAGACGAGCTAAGTGAATACATATGCAGTGTTTTCCCATCTATTTTGGGCCACATGCTTATGTTGACAATTGGACCGATAATCCTCAGCAACAATCAGGCAGCATGACTTGTTATAATTCTTCGCTGTGCTGAAATGTAGCCTTAGATGCTAACTCGTTATTGGACGACGTGGACATGGACATTTTTTCTCACTTTTTTGTCGAAGAACCAATTTGAAATACTGCAACCTAAAGTCTCACTGATTGACCGATCATTTCAGCCTTCAGTACAGCCATCAGTGTCAGGAATTCGGGAAATGTGTTTGAAGCTGTCTGGGCTCAACTTATGTTAAATGAAAAACTTTTTACTAGAAGATGATGCCACATTTTACCACCTATACTGGCTGCTACCAAAATGTATCAACACACAGTAAGTCTTGATACAAATAGAGGAGCAAAGCTGGTTGTGTTTGAGATAAGCCAATTTTTACAGTTATTAAAACAGTGAGAAAAACATACCATATTTTCAGTCTGCTGCCAACGTTCCTGTTGTATTAATATAAAACACTTAAGTCACAATAAGGTAGTGTATCATTAAAAACAATACTGGAATAACACAGACACTACCAAATGAGCTGATATGGGCTGACACACCGCTGCATATTTGTGCATATTCTAAAATAAAACACTGTTTATCCTGTCTGGTAACAATATTTAAAATAAGTGCTTCTTCCTCCTCATAGTTTGTAACTGTGCTGTGAGATTGTGAGAGACCACTGAGAACACATGAACTGGAGAATAGCAGCAGAGTTCTCATTGGGAGGCTAGGCGCTGCTGCTGTTGTTGTTAGTTTGCATATTCAGTGGCCGCTTCAGGGACAACCACATCATCAGCATCACCGCCACAGTCACCATCCCTGCTAAACAAGAACAAACGTGGCTTGCTGCAATGATGACATCATCAGCGCGTGCAACCAAACAGTGGCTCACATTGCATCACATCACGGACAAGTAACACTAATCACTACCACTCCACAAGCGTGCAATGTGAACACTTGGTCCTGGTACTAGAAACGCCAAAGCTGACCCTGCCGGTGAGCACTGTTGACAACACCGAACGTAGAGCTTTGCCATGTAGAGAACGAAGATAAACAAACACATCTTAAGACATGTCAAGAATTTTCTCACGCTATACAGTTCACCGGGAAAGCTCGTGTCGCAGCTTGTCACTGGCTGAAATTCAAACAACTGGCGGACTCTGAAGTGCAAACAAAGTCTCATCGAGGCAAAATCAACTTCTGTGGCGATGTTAGCTACGAATGCTAATTAGCTCCCAACTTAGCTTGGTCTGCTACATGGCCTTGTCTTGACAACCTGCGCACTTCAATGACATAAGCTAAAAGAGTTGACAGGCAGGGTGCAACACGTTTGAATATGCCAAATCAATGGGCTGCTCCTGGACAGCGCGGGCCTCGTCGCTGCAGTCTATATTGTTTACCTTTCTCACGCCTTTGTAGATATAAAAGTACAGTTCCCGGCCCACATTGAAACAGATCCTGTCGCCGTTGCCGGACTGGTCGTTTACATTGACGAAGGAGACCTTGACGGGATTGGAGCCCTGCGAGTTGAAAGGCACCCTGTTCGGGCGGCTGTATTCGGAGTGAGTGAGGAGTTTGTAGACACCTTCTCGTGTGGTGAATTGAGTTTTAATTTCGTTCATCTCCTTCCCTCCTCCCTCCGCCGCCATCTTGGAAATTGGCGTTCATCCTTGTCCGACCCCCGGATGTTACCAACAACGCATGCGTTGAACCGTTGAAGTCCTGCAGCCATGCGTACAGAGAAGTGTAAAGTCATGTGAGACAAAATTAGAAAAATAAACAGCGTATTTGTAGAAACCGGCTTCAAACAAATAACCCGCACCTAACAGACTAATAATGTATAATGAATACATCTGACAAACAAATTGTATCTTTTTTAATGACGTTTCTTACTAGAAATGGTTGGATTCATGAAATAAAAATACATAAATTACATTAGATTAGCCTACTGGATATTACCAACTCATATACAATTTAATAATAGGGCAATATAAAGTGGGAAAAATACAAACAATAAATAAGGCTTTATTATAATTATAAGGCAAACAACACGTGTTGGATATTTTTAGAAACTATGTAGAAAATTTGCTATCCTTTGCATTGACAAAATGCAGAAAAAAACACTAATAGACTAGACAATATTAATATAATTAATAATAATATTATAATTAATATTAAAAAGTAAATCATAGACAGGACCCAGACTGGGATTGAAACCTGTGGACTTTGTTGTAATTAAATGATTAAAATAAGGATATATGATCATGCCTATCCCAGAATATTCTACCATTCCAGAAACATCCATTTCTGTATTAGCCTACTGTCCATTTATTTCAAACATGTCTAGACTCACCACATTATTCTAGAAAAGGATTCAAACTATGGAGAATCTGGCTCTTTGCTTAAGAATATATCATCTTACATAGATTGCGACATATTCTCAGTTACATGGACAGTCAGCTTCTAGTAGTGTCTACTATCAACTAGAGACATTTCAGTTACATAACAGATTTGTAGCAAGTGTAATACACTGCCATCCTCTGGTCAGCTGAAGTCATTAACACCCACACTGGACCATAGAATCATAGTCTTCTGTCATGTATTTACTGTGTAGTTCCACATTTGAAAATCTCTGTGTGTGAGCTGTTGTATATTTCAAGTGTTACGGTTATGGTGACCGGACAGGGCCTGCTAATTATCCCAATAATTAAACTTGTGCAATTGAGGCCAATAAACTCTGAAACATCTTCAGAATGAGTTAAGGCTTATGATTCTGTTTACAGATGCAGCTGAAAGCCCTGGGAAATTTCTAGATAGTGGATCTGGTGATTCTTTTTTTCACACTGCTATAATAGGGTTTACTAATATTAATTATGTTTTAAAATATACCATTAACTCATCTACACTCACAAAGTATCACAGGAGCAAATTATTTTCATATGTATCTCAGCTTCTCTTAGAAATACTGTCCAACTGCTTCAAATGTGCTAAACCTTCACCCCAATGTACACACCAGAAAAAGAAATGGCCCTGCTATCCCTAAGAAGGCATATGGTAACTGTGTGTGTGCGGGTCTAGTCAGGCACCGCAACAGCAGCTGATAGTATAGGCACAGCTGTGATGCTTATAGGGGGGTATGGGGCCTAAAAGCTAGACAAGCTATCAGGAAAGCTCTCATTGTGAGTGACAGGCACTCCTTGTGACTCTGCAGCCCTATAAGGGCACATAAACTTTAGGGCTCTGGTATCTCACTCACTACGCCTCCCTTCCCAGCCTTTCCTCAACACCCCCACTACTGTAGTGAATCTTCTGGAAGCTTCTGAATGGGAGCTTCGAGAACCCCCCTTCAAGTATAAAAAGACACCAGCATGTCATAGGGTCTGCATAGAAAATAACTCACCAAGAGAGACTTACTGCCCACAGGAGCAGCAGCGAAGCACACATTTGGAGCTCAGTGATACATTTGACGACACTCTTCAAGAAGGGGAAGAAAAAGCTTATATTCAAGGTAAGACTAGAACACATTAAATCAAATACAGCATGTACCAAGCATGTACTGCAACACATGTTTTTGTGTTGCAGTTTAGATAAGAATCAGTTGCAAAGGGCAAATTTACACTATATTGGGTGCTTAAATGGTAGGAGCACAGGCTGAACAGTGAGAATACTTCACTTCTTTTAGATTTTTAATATCAGTATTCTGTAGTATGGCAGAATTGCCTCTTTTCAATTATTATTCTAGTGAGACTGTAACATGCAAGGAGCACATGGCAAGCAGGGTGACCTAAGTGTGAGAGCAATGGCGGATGAGCAGGAAAACCAGTTGACACAAAGAGCAGAAACAGCAGTTTCACACCTTGGTGCAGAAAAGTATCTAAAAACAATATTGAATACAATGGAAACACAAAGATGCCAGCTTTTTTATGGCCTATTTTAATCTTGAATGTTTATGAATAAGGGCCTGTACAACACAAATATAAATACCTCACTCATGAAAAAATCATTACTGCTCTATAGACAAAAAGCTGAATTCCTAGCTGCTAATTCCTCCTTTAACATAAAGGTGTTGAATGACGCATGGTGAAGCCTTTGGGGGTTGGGGAAAGCTTCAGAACTCCAGCCCTCTTCCAAATGGCAAGTCCTTGATTGACAGAAGGAACATATGTTCATCCACCATTAGCAATAGCGACCCTCCTTGAGCCATGAGGCTGTCTTTAACAAGGGTGAGAAAGAGATTTCAAATATAACACCAGGAAATTATTTCCAAGATAATTAACACATATATAAAAACATTTTTTTTTAAAGAAAAGTTGTGCGTTTAAGCATGAGAAGCATAATTATGAATCCAGAATAAGATTTTATCAAACATAATGTTTGCTTTCTTTTAGATGCCTGAGAAAGCTGGAAACGTTATGGAGGAGGAAGTGGAGACCTTTGCCTTCCAGGCTGAGATTGCTCAGCTTATGTCCCTTATTATCAACACCTTCTACTCGAACAAGGAGATCTTCCTTAGAGAGCTCATCTCCAACTCCTCAGATGTAAGTATCTTTGTTTGTCAAATGAAAGCAGCCCTTACATGTCTACAAACGTCACTATTTTAACAAGCGTATCCCTTCCGGACAGGCCTTGGACAAAATCAGATATGAAAGTTTGACAGACCCCAGCAGACTCGAGTCCTGCAAGGACCTGAAGATTGAAGTCAGGCCCGACCTGCATGCTCGCACCCTGACCCTGATTGACACAGGTATCGGCATGACCAAGGCTGACCTGATCAACAATCTGGGCACAATTGCCAAGTCTGGCACCAAGGCTTTCATGGAGGCTCTGCAGGCTGGAGCCGACATCTCCATGATTGGTCAGTTTGGCGTGGGTTTCTACTCAGCCTACCTGGTGGCTGACAAGGTGACGGTCATAACCAAGCACAATGATGACGAGCAGTATGTGTGGGAGTCTGCAGCTGGAGGCTCATTCACTGTCAAACCTGACACTGGTTAGTTTTATTTCTCTCAATTACATAATACTCTATTCAATAATTTGCATAATGAATATAATTTCACCCATTATCAGGGATCGTTCTCATTATTTATTTTATTGCTATACTTTTAGGAGAGTCTATTGGCAGAGGCACCAAAGTGACCCTTCACCTCAAAGAAGATCAGACAGAATACTGTGAGGAGAAACGCATCAAGGAAGTTGTGAAGAAGCACTCGCAGTTCATTGGCTACCCTATTACACTTTATGTAAGTTCTAACTTTCATTAGCAATAACATTTGTCCATCTTAAAACCTAATAAAAACCGAAGAT
Source organism: Micropterus dolomieu (assembly GCF_021292245.1). Lineage (NCBI taxonomy): Eukaryota > Metazoa > Chordata > Actinopteri > Centrarchiformes > Centrarchidae > Micropterus > Micropterus dolomieu. The sequence goes on from NC_060159.1 coordinate 10,262,415, forward strand.
AGTAATGCTTAAACATAAAAAAAAAAACATCCTAAACCACCACTCTTTTCGTGTATTCAAGGTGGAAAAGACAAGGGAGAAGGAAATGGACCTTGACGAGGGAGAGAAGGAAGAGGAAGTTGAGAAAGATGCTGCTGAGAACAAGGACAAACCTAAGATTGAGGATGTGGGCTCCGACGAGGATGAGGACACAAAGGAAAGTAAGAACAAGAGGAAGAAGAAGGTCAAGGAAAAATATATCGATGCTCAGGAGCTGAACAAAACCAAGCCCATCTGGACCCGTAACCCTGATGACATCACCAATGAAGAGTATGGAGAGTTCTACAAGAGTCTCACCAACGATTGGGAGGACCACATGGCTGTCAAGGTAAGCTAAATATATTAATGATTAACATGCCAAAAACAGCCACCAAACTACCTTTTTGCAAAATGTTGTAATGCTAATAAATTCATACTTCATTCATGTCTGCAGCATTTCTCAGTGGAGGGTCAGCTGGAGTTCCGTGCCTTGCTCTTCGTACCCAGAAGGGCTGCATTCGACCTCTTTGAAAACAAAAAAAAGAAAAACAATATCAAGCTGTACGTGCGCAGGGTCTTCATCATGGACAACTGTGATGAACTGATTCCAGAGTACCTCAGTAAGTAACATTATTACTAATAGTTCACATACAAATTCTCAGTCTGATCTAAGATATTGACGACCTTTAAACTCGGCATTCTAGCGCTCATGAAGTCATAATTATTGGTAGGATTAACTTATCTTTCATAAGTTTGGAAGGCTAAGCAGTCTTTATCTTCTCTATTTAGATTTCATCAAGGGTGTGGTGGACTCTGAGGATCTGCCCCTGAACATCTCCAGAGAGATGCTGCAGCAGAGCAAGATCCTGAAGGTCATCCGCAAGAACCTGGTCAAGAAGTGCCTGGAGCTCTTCACTGAACTCTCCGAGGACAAGGACAACTACAAAAAGTACTACGAGCAGTTCTCCAAGAACATCAAGGTAGTTTGGTCCATCCAAATGTATTTCTTTAACTGTAACCCTTCAGATAGAAAATTTTAGTTCCACGTTTATTGTTCAGTATTAGTAACACCTCATTTCATGTTTTAGCTTGGCATCCATGAAGACTCTCAGAACAGGAAGAAGCTGTCTGAGCTGCTGCGCTATTACACCTCATCCTCTGGAGATGAGATGGTTTCCCTGAAAGACTACGTTTCACGCATGAAGGACAACCAGAAACACATCTACTACATCACAGGTTAGCTCTTCAACTCGATTTCCATCCTTTTCCTTTTATGCTTTTGCTTTAAAGTTTTCTCAAATGTGATTTGTTAATTAGCATGTTGATAACACAAATTCACATCAACTTTCACAGGTGAGACCAAAGACCAGGTGGCTAACTCTGCCTTTGTGGAGCGACTTCGCAAAGCTGGCCTTGAAGTCATCTACATGATCGAGCCCATTGATGAGTACTGTGTCCAGCAGCTGAAGGAGTATGATGGCAAGAACCTGGTTTCGGTGACCAAGGAAGGCCTGGAGCTGCCTGAGGATGAGGAAGAGAAGAAGAAGCAGGAGGAGCTCAAAAATAAATTTGAAAACCTTTGCAAGATCATGAAGGATATCCTTGACAAGAAGATTGAAAAGGTAAAGGAAATGGCAGACAGTTTACCTCATCTATTTTAATATTCCCTTGCTATTATGCTTACAGAGTATAATCAATTTTGTTTGATCTCGACTATAATACAACATTTGATTTTTGACAGGTCACAGTCTCCAACCGCCTGGTCTCTTCCCCCTGCTGCATCGTCACCAGCACCTATGGCTGGACGGCCAACATGGAGAGGATCATGAAGTCTCAGGCCCTGAGAGATAACTCCACCATGGGCTACATGACAGCTAAGAAGCACCTTGAGATCAATCCTGACCACCCCATCGTGGAGACCCTGAGGCAAAAGGCAGAGGCTGACAAGAATGACAAGGCTGTGAAGGATCTGGTCATCCTCTTGTACGAGACTGCCCTGCTGTCTTCAGGATTCACACTGGAGGACCCACAGACGCATGCCAACCGCATCTACAGAATGATCAAGCTTGGTCTTGGTACGTTTTTTGCCCCCTCTGACTACTGACATTTTAGACATTACAGGAATTAGTCTGCCTATTATACATTAATAAGTGGCTTTGGTTGCTGATGATTGCATTCTCATTCACAGGCATTGATGATGATGATTCTGCAGTTGAGGACCTCATTCAGCCTGCTGATGAAGATATGCCTGTATTGGAAGGAGACGATGACACATCCAGAATGGAGGAAGTTGACTAAAATACTTTGCAGAATCTTTCCTGCTTGCTTAATTTTTATTTTTGTAAGTTATGTTGCTTTGTCAAATAGGTATTTCATTCTGACACAACTCTCATCTCTTAAACAGTATTAACTAGTTGATACAAGTAAAATAAGGGAATTAATAGGCCACATTGTGGCTTAGTCTACACTGTATCAGCTGCTTAGCCTATATAAAACTACTGACAACGATTAAGAGTAATATACAGCCACTGGGAATTTGGCTTATGTCTCTTTTTGTAACTATTACATTTTCTATGAAATGCATTCACATTTATAATAAAATTTATTAAGAAATAAGACCTGCAGTCTCGATTATTGAGTGTCCTGCATGTTGAATTTCATCACTTTGTTTAGTTCCTTCAAGCTGATATCGGTTTAGAAGAGACAGTTATAACACAGGTGAAGTCATTTAAATATATCAACTTTTTTTTATTCGATGTTCTGGAATTTTCATTGAACATCTCGCGCTTCGTTCTAGTTCCTACTCCCGCAAGCCAGCCTCCCCTCCTTTAGTCCCGCCTCCTCCAGCCTTGAATGCACAGAGATGCATGGGCACACATCATGATTGACAGTCCACCGGGCCTGTCAGCGCCCACTAACGAGCTGTAGAAAGGAGGATTCCAGATGGTTCTGGAACTCATGTTGGGATTTCTCGAACGCTCAGAAGGTGTATAAAAGCTGCCAGACATCTATTAGCCGGGTTGTCTGCGACTTAGAAACGACCTCCACACGTTTCTCGCCGGAGTTTACGACACACCGAGGACCAAGGTAAATAAATTAAGTAGTTTTATATAATGATAACGTTTCTGTGGAGATGTCAACTGATAAAGCATATTACACACTTTGACATTCGTGGTTACTATTAGCTAATTCTCTTAACGTTAACTGTTATTTACTATAAAACGTTAACATTAGCTAAGTTATAGCTTAACGTTAGCAGTTTTCCATCGAAGCTGATATTTTATAAAATGACTATAACGATAAAATATTCTGCCTGGCTACAGATGGAGATGACTTTAGTGAAGGTGGGATAAAATATAGTTAAAGTAGGCTACATCGTGTTATAAGCAGATTTAAACCAATATAACGTTAAGTTACAATGGCCGTATGCGTGTGATTTGTTCTTTTTGGTGACATTCATACATGTGAGTTTGTAACGGGTGTATCTGCGTTAACGTTATCTTCCTGGCCTACCTGCGTTACTTTCACATGGCCAAACTTTATCCAACAATATCATGGCAACTATCCGTCCCACATTACCTTAGGCATCGCTCAAAGCTGGGTGACAGCACCACACATGGTGCATCCGCGGTGCACATTTCAGGCAGGGATTATGTTAAGTAGGCGCACAGTTTAATGGACCTGAATCAGATTTCCCGGGGAGAGAGATTTGACGGTGTATGTCGTCCTGTACGGTCACAGTAATTCAGTGCAAGATCCGTCAAGTACAGAGGGGGATTCTTCACAGTAACTCCTCAGATGTTTAAGAAGAGAGAGGAGGAGCTTTTGATTACAATGGAAACTGCCAGAGAGTTCTGCTCGCCTCTTGGTACCTTCTAGAAACTTGCATGTCGCATGGGGAACCGGCAGGTGGGGCCATTTCTGCTTGTGTTTCTAGCCACGCGCTCCTCTCTGATAAACCAATAACTAATCATGACAATTGCAGTAGGAGAGGATAACTGCACATGTAATTGCAGTGTCGTGATTTATTTAAGTGTGTGGGATGAAATGCAGTGTTTAATCACTATTAGCCCTCTCTGTTTAAGTCTTGGTTGCAGAACATAATAAACTGTAATAATGGATAATAAAAAGCAAGTACAATTAATTTTCTCTACTTTTAACATACACTTTTTAAAGTATTTAGAAAAAAATGAAAGTTGTGGGGGGGAGAGAAACATTTACATTATCTAACTGTAAATGCAGAAGCAGGCGGATTCTGATTTGCCAAAGATGGATTAAAGGGAGGTGGAGCAGTGAGCAGAGGCAGACGGTCACACCACCTGCCTGCACAAGTGACACATGCTCACACATAAGTGCTGATGCATGCCTCACTTCTGCTTCATTTAACTGATGTGAACTGATTATTATATTGACGGTAACTTTAATTACTTTTTGGGTGATTGCCGGGGCTTGTTGTGCAGTAGGTGTGACAGTGTGGTGAATCAAGGTGCTGCAGCCAATCCACAGACCAGTGAACATGACTGTGCACACAGGTCCATAACATGTCTGTATAACTAAAATGGCTAAAAACAGGTAGAACAACTGGGTCAGACTTTAGTTGTACAAAAGCATTTAACACTTTTCCTTATGGTAATTCATTCAGTTCTCTAACCTAACTCATAATTGTGTAGGCCTGCTTTAGGAATGCAGATGGTGCCATCTTGTAAGACGTACCAAATGTTTTGCATGTCCGCATGTGTAATCCATGATGTGAGCATGTTCTAAAAACAAAATTAATTTGTCCTCTCTGCTTAGATGCCTGAATCACACGACCAACCAATGGAGGAGGAGGCTGAGACTTTTGCATTCCAGGCTGAGATTGCTCAGCTGATGTCCCTGATCATCAACACTTTCTATTCCAACAAAGAGATCTTCCTTAGGGAGCTCATCTCCAACTCTTCAGATGTAAGTTTGTCATAGTCTAAAGCTGTTTACTTAATCTCATGTGGTGTCAAAGATGTTTATTGAGCTTATTTTAAGGGAAGTATTGTTATACACTGTGGCTATACATAGTACTAAGCTGATAAACAAGGGACTGAAAAAGACAAATACTGAATAATTCATTTAAATTTCCGTCAAAACGTTTCATTAATGGATTTCTTCCCCCATCCAGGCCCTGGACAAAATCCGCTATGAGAGTCTCACTGACCCCTCCAAGCTGGACAGTGGCAAAGACCTCAAAATCGAAGTAATTCCCAACAAAGAGGAACGCACCCTGACCCTGATTGACACAGGTATCGGCATGACCAAGGCTGACCTGATCAACAATCTGGGAACAATCGCCAAGTCTGGCACCAAGGCTTTCATGGAGGCTCTACAGGCTGGAGCCGACATCTCCATGATTGGTCAGTTTGGCGTGGGTTTCTACTCAGCCTACCTGGTGGCTGAGAAGGTGACGGTCATAACCAAGCACAATGATGATGAGCAGTACGCCTGGGAATCCTCTGCTGGAGGCTCATTCACAGTGAAGGTGGACAACTGTAAGTAATGTTAAGGCCATTGTTTTGTTGCCAGTTAACACTTAGCTTTGGTAGAGGGGTTCCTACAGGGTAATCTGTAACTTTTGACTCCTTTTCCCCCCTATAGCTGAGCCCATTGGGCGTGGCACCAAGGTGATCCTGCACTTGAAAGAAGACCAGACAGAATACATCGAGGAGCGAAGAATCAAAGAGATTGTGAAAAAGCACTCCCAGTTCATTGGCTATCCCATCACACTCTTTGTAAGCACTTGAATTTGAATTGTGTATTAAATGGCTAAATTAATTTAAATCAGTTACCTTGACTTAGCAAAGTCATCCAAAAATCACAGCTAGTGACTAAATAATTTTTTTTTTCAGGTGGAGAAGGAGCGTGACAAGGAGGTGAGTGATGATGAGGCAGAGGAGGAGGAGAAGGACCAAGACGAGGAGAAGGACGAGGACAAGCCCGAGATTGAGGATGTTGGGTCAGATGAGGAGCATGATCACGACAAGTCTTCTGACAAGAAGAAGAAGAAGAAGAAGATCAAGGAGAAGTACATTGACCAGGAAGAGCTGAACAAGACCAAACCCCTGTGGACTCGTAACCCAGATGACATCACTAATGAGGAGTATGGCGAGTTCTACAAGAGTCTCACCAATGACTGGGAAGACCACCTGGCTGTGAAGGTAGGTCTCTTAACTTTATTTTTTTTTATATTTATTGGAAATGCATATGTTGTCTATATTGTGCATATTTTAATACAAGTGATATAATCAAATTTGAATAGTGACCCTATAACTGAGCTCTCACCCCCCCTCCACAGCATTTTTCAGTGGAGGGTCAGCTGGAATTCCGCGCCTTGCTCTTTGTCCCTCGCCGCGCTCCCTTCGACCTCTTTGAAAACAAGAAGAAGAAGAACAACATTAAGCTTTACGTGCGCAGGGTCTTCATCATGGACAACTGCGAGGAACTAATTCCTGAGTACCTCAGTGAGTATGAACCCAAATGTGGAATTACTTGTTTATGGAATTTGTTCATAAATCAAATAATCATTATATTAGAAATTTAAAGGTATTGCTGACCAGGTGGTCTTTATCCATCCTCTCAGATTTCATCAAGGGTGTGGTGGACTCTGAGGATCTGCCCCTGAACATCTCCAGAGAGATGCTGCAGCAGAGCAAGATCCTGAAGGTCATCCGCAAGAACCTGGTCAAGAAGTGCCTGGAGCTCTTCACTGAACTCTCCGAGGATAAGGACAACTACAAAAAGTACTACGAGCAGTTCTCCAAGAACATCAAGGTTAGTGTTCTCACCTTGCTCCATGAGAGCTGCAAGTTTTCCTGATCTTGTCACATTTATGCTTTTGGCAACCAGCTTTGTTTGATACTGTGTTAATGGCATCACAAATTAAGACAGATCTAATCAGAATTTTAGCAGGATGGAGCTTACTTTTAGCTCAAAGTGTAAAGCTTAACAAGAACTTCCCCAGACCTTTTTATGCAGTAGCTATCACTCTGATCCTTTGGCCATATTGTCCACGTGTAAAACTGCTTTGAGTCTTGTTTGGAGCTCCTTACTGTTATCTTCTGTTTAAAGGCATTCTAGTAAGCAATGGTTGCTAGAATAAATGTCAATTGAATTGATGTCTACTGATGCAACTTTGTTTTCAACCCCTGACATTTAGTTTTATTTGTCTTTTCAGCTCGGCATCCACGAGGATTCTCAAAACAGGAAGAAGCTGTCTGAGCTGCTGCGATACTACACCTCAGCTTCTGGAGATGAGATGGTTTCCCTGAAGGACTATGTAACACGCATGAAAGACAGCCAGAAACACATCTACTACATCACCGGTGAGGATGCTCTTCATCTATAAACTGTTTAATGTAAATGTATGAAAGCATCCTAAAATGAGGTAAAGTGAGTTGACTCATGTGACAGCATTGCCATGTCTGTATTTTAGGTGAGACCAAAGACCAGGTGGCTAACTCTGCCTTCGTGGAGCGCCTTCGCAAAGCCGGCCTGGAGGTCATTTACATGATCGAGCCCATCGACGAGTACTGTGTGCAGCAGCTGAAGGAGTTTGAGGGCAAGAACCTGGTTTCGGTGACAAAGGAAGGCCTGGAGCTGCCTGAGGATGAGGAAGAGAAGAAGAAGCAGGAGGAGAAGAAGGCTCAGTTTGAGAACCTGTGCAAGATCATGAAGGACATCTTGGAGAAGAAGGTGGAGAAGGTGAGTAGATTGTTGTAGAACTTCAGATTGTGTATAATCCACTGTTGTACAAATAAGGCAGAAAATGGTGTTAATTCTTGTGTCACCTCCACAGGTCACAGTCTCCAACCGCCTGGTCTCTTCCCCCTGCTGCATCGTCACCAGCACCTATGGCTGGACGGCCAACATGGAGAGGATCATGAAGGCCCAGGCCCTGAGAGATAACTCCACCATGGGCTATATGGCTGCTAAGAAGCACCTTGAGATCAATCCTGACCACCCCATCGTGGAGACCCTGAGGCAAAAGGCAGAAGCTGACAAGAACGATAAGTCTGTGAAGGATCTGGTCATCCTGCTCTTTGAGACAGCCCTGCTCTCTTCAGGATTCACCTTGGATGACCCCCAGACCCACTCCAATCGCATCTACAGAATGATCAAGCTGGGACTTGGTGAGTATCTTGTGTTTATCTACACAACGGAAAACTTTCAAGACATTAAACTATGCATCTTGCAAATTTCCAAGCTATTAAATGGTAGCAGCGACATACTACCAATAAAACAATTTAAAATAAACCTGACGTCACTTTCATGATCTGCATCCTTCCTCTTTCAGGTATTGATGAAGATGATCTGACACCAGATGAAGCCACCCCTGCTCCCACTGAGGACATGCCCCCTCTTGAAGGGGACGATGACGACACATCCAGGATGGAGGAGGTGGACTAGGCCTGTTTCTATTGCCTGCTAGCTTTCAAATGTAGTGTTATATAAAATTTAAAGTTTGAATGTTGTAAATGAGCCTGGAACATCCCCCTTTTTGACCAATTTTACTTTATTTTCCCTTGCGTTGACCATATGCAGTTCAGATTCATTGATGTCATGTTTTGTATTTTTTTTTTTAACTTATTGACATTCCAATGGTTCTTTGTGTTTTCTTACTTTTACTGTAAATATTTCAAGATCAATACATTTATTTGAAAGGAGTGGGACTGACAAATAAAGATTTACCAGGTTAACAAGTCATGTTGGTTCCTTCCATCTTTACTGAGTTACCTGTCCAGTGTCTAAGTAGTTGTCACAAGACAGTAGAAAATGTTAGAATACAGTACAGTATAAAGTTCTAGTTGAAGATAAATTTCATCCTTGTGAAATCTAAGGGGTACATTACAGGTAAATAACTGTTGGTGGAAGAAGTGAAAATGCCTACAGGCAGTTACCCTGTAAGGTAAAGTTAACAGGATGGAGAAATTTGCAATGCTGGTAAGGCTTTTATGGGCTGTATGGCTAGAGAAATAGGGAAATATTTGACCAGGGGACCTTAAGTGTTGATTCCAAATAATCATCTTAGCCTTGACGATGGCTTCCTTCTATTCAAGTGTCAGTAAGCCATTACGGTGTGACAGTGAACCAGCATACACAATTTAAGAATTCTGCAATACTTTTTTTTTATACCTGTGCTTTTCTGTAATCTGACGTGTCAAAATGTCTACGTGAAAATGTTCGTTATGGGGAGGTGCATGTTAACATAATTCCAGTAGGTGGCAGTAAGGCGACACTGGGGATGCCTGAACCTTTCAAATATTCTAGAAAAATGTGTTACACGCATAGACCGAATAAAAAAGGTTGTGTTTGGCAGCGAGGGGAAAACAGAAGTTGGGTGAAAACCGAAAATGCTACAAACCATTGCCACATTGAAGTTGGTAGATAGTTGGCAGATAAACTTGCTTTATTATAATGTGAGAGATTCAGTAACAGAAAAAAACCCACTCAGTAATGAAAAAATGAGGTGCAAGAGTTGAATATGAAAGTCACAATGTGCACAGAAAATAAAAATGTTGAAAAATTATGATAAATGCCTTTTACAATTTCAAAATGCCCAAGTTGACATATTTAACATATTTTTGTGCAGTGTACAGCCCCAAATTCCAACTATATTCAGCTTGGTAGGCCTCTAGAAAACCACTACACATTTACATATAAGAAGACTTGACTTTGAAACATTGTGAGTTATAATTTAAGTGAGTGAAAAAAAGTATTTAAAAAGGATTTATGGAATAAGGTCTGTAAGTGTCAAACAGAGAAGATGGGTGAACATCACAGTGCCTGCCTTCTGATGTGTTTGGTTGTAATAGCGTACCTGCCACCGGCAGGGTGCCCCCGCTGCCTCGTGAATACGGTCTGTGTACTCAGCACGTCAATCTGAGGGGTTGGAGTCAGCTGACAGACAGCAGCCAATCAGAGGGCGAGGACAGGCTGAACCGCCTTGCAGTGTGGCGGTGCCCCGAGAGTTGCCAGGGTTTTGATTGTGGAGTATTCGGGCGGGGAGCAAAGGCGGCTACGGTTGTACAATGCCGAATAAAACGAAAAAAGACAAGGTGAGTTTGAGAATTACCAGGACGTTATGGTTGTTGGAAATAAAGTTTGCACGAGGTGCATTAAAGTGTATAAACCGGTGTCATAACAGGAGATTTAGCTTTCAGCGCAGTGTCCCATTACGTTAACGTTAGCTAGCCAGCAATCATCACCAGCTAGCCGCTGTCTGCCAACATGTTAGCACTTGGGACACTGTGCTACATTATTTAAATAAAGCGCCGTTATCTAGAAGTTGGATAGGTTAGTATACTTTGAATGCATAAGTTTTCCTAGACAATGTGTTAAAGTGTAAAAGCGGGTTGTATATGTTTTTGAAGCTGAAATCCGGGGTCGTGTGAATGCTATTAACTCTGTAGTAACGTTGGCTAGCTAGCAGCAGACTTACCAATTGAAGCTGCATTATGAGACTGGGTGGGCAGACATGCTATATTTAGTAACGAGTTTTACATGGCGACACGCAAAAGATTGCGTATGGTGTTGTCAACCTATTTATCTGGTAATGTAAAGTTGAATGAAGTACTTCCTTTCTTTCAGGAATCCCCTAAGTCTGGTAAAGTGGGCAAGAGTGGAGGACAAGAGAATTCAGAACATGAGGTAGGCTAACCCAGGACACTTCACCAGAAAAACTTCCTGGAAGTTCAAAAAAGATATTGTATCGTCACTGTTTGAAAATGCAGCCAGTGATATAATGAATCAATAAGTTCAATCCCTGCATCATCAGTGTCCATCCATTGCTGTCATTGCAGTGATTGTGTAAAAGGTCTGTGCATAATGCCTCCCAGGTGGGACACGGTCATGCCCTCAAATCAGTAAACTATTCTAAGCATGGTGGAATATCTTGGATGATGTAGCAAAAAATGTTGTATCACATTTATTTTATTTTCTACCCCTACAGTGAGCCCTGAGTGGACCCTCCCTTCTGTTGTCTAGTATCATGCTCCTATGAGTGGGAGGCGGTACACCTGTCTTATAGTAAAGCAGACACACACAGAGGACAGGAAATCTCCTGTGGAGTGGAAGTGAAAAGCTGACTTGATTTAGGAATCGGGATTTTTTGGACATATTTAAATGGCATCAGAATTCTTCTTGCGAGCAAGATTGCAGCTTTTCTGATTTTTGTAATAGAAAAAGCATTTCTCACACAATATTGAATGTGACCGTCTTGCGATGTGTTGGTATACCCTACTTGTGTCTTGTATCAGCTGTAATCCTGTGTAGTGATAAAGGAATCGCAGGTTTAGGCATTTAATGTACTGGCTTGGTTGTGGATCTTTGGTTGGCTGGTTGGGTGGATTCTGTTGGTGAATAGTGTTCATTGACAGGACTGGGTTGTACCTGGAGCATGATTGCCCTTCTCGTGACTCGCACTGCTGTTTGTTGATAACCTGGTGCTAAATTGCTTGTACATGACATCAGTTTAGGGTACCAGCCAATCCCAGGCAAGAGTAGAGTTCACCAAGGTTTCTCCACTATTCGGACTGTTCACTGGTCACAAATCTTCATTCCATATTAACATACTTTCCAAACCTTTTCTAATACTGCCATTTGCAATTGCCTATCAGTTGCAGTATTTTTGCGATATGCAGTTAAAATCTTGATATCAAATAAAGTTAATAAAATATAATTGATGGTAGCATTTTAAAATGCATGACATTGTGCATTCCTTCCATGCTACTTAACTACCCACCCATAATCCAGGGGACAGACAAAATGACTTAAACTTTGTACCAAGCTTATCAGAATTATAAAGGCAGCTGGATGAGCATGTCATTAAGTTCAGTGCCAGCTAGAAGTATGGCTCACCCAATCCTTCTTTTACTATTATATGAGACATTAAGCATACATGAGGCCAAGGACCAAGACTCAGTAGTCCATGTCATACTTTCATGTCTGTTTTTTACAAAATAAATGGGTGTATATTGTGACAAGAATGATAGTCTCCTAAGGCTGAATTTATGTCACATGATTGCGAGAAGCAACTTGAGTCAAAAGCTAATGCAAATGCTAACGCAACCTGTCAAGGTGTGTAAGAAAACAATAACACGGTCTGACTAGCTATGACACTTGCTTAAGCTACATCTGGATTGTGTCACATCTGGGGTGGCCAAAGGGGAACCATAAGCCCACATTACAAACTGTTAAACAGTGTGTTGGTCCTGTAACAGCGTAGGCATCTGGTGCAAATGATTATGTCACATTGTTGCACTGCATGGTCTTGTACTGTATTTGGAAAATATTATGAGGGCTTTCGGCGGGATCAGATGCACAGTGTAGTTTCAAAAACGTTGTCATGATTTTCCTTTGTTCCAAGATAAGAAAATGCATGTGTTAACAAACACAACAAACAGATTTAAGTCAAACTTCTTCCATGACCTCTGCAATCGCCATATCTAAACATCAATGAACTGTCACATGGCTCCAGTTTCCACTAGTAGCACTGGCAACTAGCTACTGAATTTAACTCAATAGCACCGCTTAAATCAACAGCTGACATCTGTTCGTGCAGTTTGAAAAGTGAAAGGTGGTTCTCGGCTTTACTGGGCATTCAATATTCATGTTTGGACTGCTGCTCACCACCTGTTTGTATTTTAGTGGCTGCTTTAATACATATTCTGGTTTGTTGTTATGTAAAAATGCATACTTTATTACTTTATAGTTAAAAGGCCAAAATAAGTTTTCTGCTATATATTTAAGAAAAATGCTTTTTATATTTTAGTCTAAATGTCACGTTAATAATATCTCCTTTACATATATTTTCTAGTCTTTGTTTTAATGGCAAGTAGTTATGAATAATTTACATTACATTAGTAAATCATAGATGACAGATGTTTAATTAACTTACAAGTATAGGAGTTAATTCCTATCATTATCTTACATGAAAATGTAATTTAGTTCATAATAGAGGCCAGTTCTGCTTTATTTCCCGCTTTACTAGACAGCTTACTTATGGCCCAGTGCCTAAGCTTCTGTCTTGTAGTGCTGCACACACTGTGGCCAGGTTGAGCTGGGTCTTAACTGAATAATTCACCCGTGACTCAGGCTGACAGAGCTCCACAGCTGCATCTGGTGAAGTAAGCTCTGTGCCATCAGGTGTGTGTTGATGAATGGATCCCAGCAGGCACGTGGAACCAGCTGTGAGAAACTTGCCACATTCAGTTGATCCTGCATCAGGATATATCTAATGCTACTAACGCTTTATTGAGTTATATATCTTTTTTTGTGCATGTAATAGGTTTGGAAAGTGAAATAGTCCAAAGTCCAGCCCAAAGGGAGTTTCTATCTCCCACAGAAAACTCTGCTTTGAACTGTTTAAAAACAGTTCATTTGTAGTCCAGCCAATGCGCGTTATTTAATGCTTGCCAAGCGGCTATTCCGACAATCCCTCAAAAACACTGAGCTGCAGCACACACCTCTCCTCTCCCTTCTAGCTACCTTCCAGGCAATCAATGGACTCTTGCTCCAGTCTATGACGCCAAGCTTGTTGGCAACATGTATAGCTGAACCAAAGCCATGTTTAACAGCTTCTCATTGACCTGCCCTTCTCTGCTTCTGATTGGCTAGTAGTCCTTAACTAGGAACTGTGCATGGGCAACTCCCAAAAAAGATCATTTAGAGACAAGATGTATCACTCCATAGCTAAAGTGAAGCGTTCACCACACAGGGTGAAAAGAGGAGCTGCAGCAATGTGCAGGATGACACAAAATATGGTTTTTTCTGAAAATTAAACTAAAAAATGTAAACCTGTTCTGGTACAACCACTACATAGGATTTTGAACCTGAAAATGAGCATAATACCACCTCTTTAAATTAAAAGGTCTCATCTAGTCGTGTACAGCAGTTGAAAGTCTTGGCAAGTAGCCACATGCACACAGTTTGATCCGATTCCTGAAAAGGTTCTTGCACTCTCACCACATATGCTTGCTGTACCGCAGTGTCACTAATGTGGGTTTTTGTCTCGTTTCAGCAGAGCTCTAACAGGAAGGCTAGCAATAGTGTTCCTCCCACCACTCAGCTGCTAAAGGGGAAGCAGCCAGGTTCCCAGACACCTGTCAAAAAGGACAAGAGGCAGAGCTCCTCTCGCTTCAGCTTGAGCAACAACAGGGAGCTGCAGAAACTGCCTGCTTTCAAAGGTATTTATTGGTACAACAACTAAATCCTCCTTGGTTGTGGAATTGTAGACAAACTGCCTTTTTGTGTGCAAAAATAATGAATTAAATTTTTTTTTCAAGCCTGAACTCAGGAAGGCAAAATGTTCCTTTTAGGCAGGTAGGATAAGGAATCCCTGTAATCTTGACACAGATAAGTGCAGGCCTCACAGACGTGCATACTTACAAGCATGCACTTAGTTATTTACTCATCGTTTCCACGCTGAAATATCTGAACATCCCCTGCTGCATCACCGTCATTTTAATACCAAGCTGAGCATGACATTACGCAATACATGGAAACAAACAGAGGACGTACATGGCATGGACTTTGTGCTGGATTTAACCCAAGTGTCTATATTTAGTGGTAATCCAGAGATAAAGCTTTAATTCCATGGTCCTTGTGTTTCAGGATGTTGCCAGTGACCAGAAATGTCTGCCAGCTATAATACTATTCCATGTCCCTTCCTCCCCTTGTAGGAGGGAAATTGGCAGATCTTTGCAGATGTATATTGACGTTTACTTTAACGTCTAAACCCAGTGCCAGATGGAAAGTGGGCACTGCCGTTAAGCCTCTGGGCATATTGTCTATGAATGGTTCTGTGTGTGCATGCATGCATGCATACACACAGCAATGATGTCTGCTGCCTTTTCCCAGCACTTTTAAAAATAATTATATAACTTGGCGGTGCATTGAAAACAAACAGCTATAACTGGATTATAGGTTGTTAAGTATCTGTGCAAATGGAAAGAGATTTTGCTGATGATAGTGGAAATAAAACTGATCGACCGAGCTTCGATAGTAATTAACAGCGAATAATCGAATCACCCCAAGGCAGACCCATGTACAGGACTAAGAAAGGGAGGACTTTGATAAAAGAGGAATATTTAGCAGGTGAAGAGCGAGGCAGAGTAAAAATAGATGCGCGCCGAACCGGGCTGGTGGCTGCTGTACAGAGCAGGGGGAACCTGAGTGAGAGAGTCTGATCCAAGCAGGTCCAGAGCGGAATCCGGGAATAGTCTAGCCGGGCAGGGGTCCAGACGGAGAGCAGACGGGTAGCGGAACTAAATCTAACATGTTATTATGCAAAATTCCCTTTTAACTTTTATTATAGCGACTAAATGCTCTTCTTCTACAATCGGCCTCATATAATTATTTTGATGTGTTCATTATGTTGTTCCAGCCTACAGTTTACTGATTAATTTTTAAATGTAGGACATTTTACTGTTTTGATCTGTTAAATTAAGCAATTGTAAAATTAATAAAAGCCATAACTGTCACACTACTGCACTCAAGTTTAAAGTGCTCCCACACAGCTGAGGGCTTCATTTCGTTTTCCCTTTGATGTGAACTGGAGCGTTCCTTTCACTGCTGTCGGCGGAGGTTGGGCGCGAAAAAAACCCTCAATAATTGAATCTCAAAATTGAAAATCTAATGTGCACCCAACGGTCGAATATTCGGGTCCAGCCTCTAATAGTTAGATGAGTAGAAATTATCAAAACTCAGAAAATATGGAGGAGAAAACTATCCATTTCTCATTAAAAAAAAGTTAAAATCCTTATTATTGACGACCGAAATATCCCATTTTGACACATACATTTTCATAAGCAAAACAAAGTCCTTAACATTTGGACATGCTGCATGCTGGTAAGCAGAATTATACATTGTTGCATGCATTGTTAAATTGTTTAGATTTAATACAGCTGTGACATATGCATCAGTACTTGACAAAAGGCGTTTTTATTAAACATGTTTGTCTAGAAAAACAAACATTGCGTTTAGCGTGAATAGGAAATGGTTGCATGATTTACATCAGAACTTAAGATAAACCAAACTTGTCCTGTGAGTTGCAAACCTAGGATATCACCCGAGAGAACTGACTTTTAGCAAGACAGATTTTAGTATCACTGTCAGCCACTCAAATAAAGGCCTTTTTATTATAAAAAAATGTTTTTTTTTTAGAAAAAAGTGCCCTTGTTTTCTGCTTCGCCCTTTAAGTCTGAATACCTTACTTGCAGTGAGCCCCTCGCTACAGCAGACTACAGCAAAGGCAATATTCCTCTTCTGGGGGAATTTACAAATATTATTTGTTTCTTTGAAAGACTTTGATAATATGACAACGTGGAGTAACTATCTGACTAAAGGCAACAGCAGCTGTTGTTATTGTGTGCCATTTGTTCCCTGTTGAGACTTTTGTGTAATATAAGAATGAATTGACAAACAAAGGAGTTGATTCTACCATAAAATGTCTTAGTTAGCCATTACCCTTGTACTATGTCTAGAAACCAATAAGCAAAACGTTCTTGCTGATAAATGCTGCTCGCTTCCCACAGCCCACTGGGAGCTTTGATAACATTCTGCAAAACATTATCCCACCGTGGCCTGCTAGATGTTATCACTTAGTCATGTCCAAACAGGCTCCTCGCTTGGCTTGTTTTCACTCCAGGCATGTTCACCTCCTGATGGAAATGCATCTCAGAGAGCCGCGAGGTTGAGTCGAGACTCAGAACCCTGACCAGAAGCAGGCCTTTCCCATGATCTCTCCCCAAAACCAAATGTGCTTGTTGTTGCTCCAGAAAACATTTTACCTGTCCCAGCATTTGCTTTCGGTAGCACAGCAGTTTAAATGTGTTGACGACCTGATATGGTGAGCTTTTGTTTCCTATAGAGCTCTACAAAAGTACACAAATCAAGACATTTGTGTTTTGGATCAATGTTTGGTAGAGATCTTTCTGTCTGCAGCTCGTAAACAGAAGATAAAATCTCTACAGGTGCATTTTAGTGTTTGTGTGTAGTCTCGTAATTGCAGTTTCCAAAAAGCGCAGAGCAAAAGTTGTTGCCCCTGGATGTGTTCTATTTCAAAGCAGGAGCTATCCTGCAAGGAGCATCTGTTTCATGGGGTTTGTTGCCATCTGCTGGTTATAGTATCAGCTATTTGAGTTACTGTAATGTTGGTTAACTGGAACAAACATTTCAGTTATCAGGACAGTAATGTTATATAACCTACCTCTGTTATTTTAGCAGTGCAAAACAAACAGATACACTGATTCTAATCCATTTAAGTGTTTTTGCAGATAGCGGTATATTGTCTGTGTTAAAAATTAACATGCAAAGTAACATATTTTCTGTAATAGGCTCTACAAACCTTTTGGAACAAATTGTATTTTAGTGTGGCACATGTTTATTTTAACTCTTTGGATAAACTAGAAAAAATATTTAATCATGTACTGGGTACATAATATTCTGCATCTGCTTTGTAAATTTACTCCTTTTGTTGGGATGATAGGTGACAGGGACATGACACATTTCCTCTATTCCACCAAAATATGAGCTGTTGACCTATTTAAGACATGTTGTCCACCAAGGCAGACAAGAGATAGAAATATAGTTTCTACAGTGGTTTTCATTTGAAGGAACACTAAAGGAAACTTAAGAAATTGAATACGTAAGAAGTAACGTTGGTAGTAGTCGAATGGTTTATTAGGTAAAACAAGAGAAATTGGGACAAATAAAAGTATTATTTAGCTCAAGAGCCAACGAAGTGTGTTGGCCTCCATCGTTTCTCCTGCACGCTTGGAAAGGGATGGTTGAGCAGTGACTGATGGTGCATTCATGTGTTTCAGGATGTTGCCAGTGACCAGAAATCTTCCCTAAATCTTCATTGCAAAAATAGAATTAGTGTATATGGGATAAAAAGAAGTATACAGAACTTTGATTTGTGTACGTATTGCATATACATATTTTTCAGAAGAATGACTTCACAACTCGGAAAATGGGACCATCCAAGGAGTGCGTGAATGCAACGTGGGCCACTAGTTGCAATTCGCACACTGAAACTTTTAAGACAGAGTGTACTATAGTCTTTATCATGTTTCAGACTAATATATGTAGGCAACATACAAGTAGAGTCAAACCTATTGGACAAGAATGTTTAATGCTAATCCCATCTCTATAAAGTTATTATCTGGTTTGTTTTCGACAACCACGTTTAAACTTAGAAACTTAACATTTTAGTGTCTGGTAGGGTAGAAAACATGTAAAAAAAAAAAAAAAAAAAAAAAAAATTACATTGTTGGGAGATCCTTAAAGCAGGATATAAAAGGGAACAGCAGGTTTCAGGGAAGGGTTTCCTCTACCACTACTGAAGGTGATAGAGGAAAAGACTCCCACACCACATGAGAGAGACTTCCCTGATTAAACGCCACACAAATAAATACGAAAACAGAAGAACATAACTCACTAGCTGCCTTGAATAATTTGAAGGAAGTCAAAAATAATGAAAGAAATTGCCGAACAAGTACAGTCACATTATTTTCCCATTTATTTTGTCAATTTTTTACCATGGCATAAATTGAATAGTCAGAATGTGCTTTTTACTCAGTGTTTCCCACAGGATTTGGAGAGAATATGGTGGGTGGGTCTGAGAGAGTCCGGTAAAGTAAATTACATGTGTCCATTTACTTTTAATGGACACGTAATATGTTTAATACTTTCTGTGAGTATAATCCAATTAATCTTATTTCCATACTCTATAGACACCTTATTTTGAAAACTGGATGTTTTCACATGCGTGCGCTAAATTCATCAAGTTTGATAAATAATGTTGTATGTGGTTCTCGTATCGCGTAACATGAAGACTTCATGGCCTCTCTTCAGGTAGGACTCATACTGCAACACTTGTCTTTGTAAAAAGAGACAATGACAGGATAAAGTCTCTAACCTGCCTGTCGGCTCGCTCTGGACCGTTTCAGTGGATTTACCATAAAGACTTGAATACGTGTGCACTCCAAATTTAGGTGTGGCTAGCTTAATCGCCTTCTCAGAAAAGAGTGACAGAAACACTCAAAGCTGTTCAGACTGTTTGCCTTTTTTAAGAAATCAGCCACAGATGGAGTGGATGTGCAAGGAGACAATTCAGCAGAACAGTGTCTGCAAACGGTGATTTTTGTGTCGTCTGACACTTTTAAATGCTTCCACTGCCGACATGTCAGCGTAATTGGTTGGTAAAATTTATTCGGTCTTTTGACTTATTAGGCCGAACACCATTTTGCTATTTTTGGCCGATTAAATTCTGTGGCCGAACATTCCGTGCATCCCTAATTGTAAATCATATATTTTTACAGACCCATCAACTGCAGCCAAAACAAATGGAAATGGTCATCTTTGGGGTCTAATTATTAATGATAAATAATAGTTGATGATGATAGTTTTGGTATGCAGTATTTATGGTGAATTTCTGTTGAGTGTATTCAGCTTACAGTTATGCAGCCACAGGTGTTTCCACTTAGAATGTACAACATTTGTGATTGGCTGTTACCCAGTAATACTCCCTATATAGTTGCAGCTGTTTGTCCCTCCATATTTTCTCTCTTTATGTGAAAGTAATGCAGAGCAGCCATAATGATCAAGCCATCTCTAATTTGAATAGATCATTTTCTATAAGAGTTTGAGTAAGTAGATGAATGAGAATTGATCTTGCATACCAATGGAGCTGTGTTTCTATCATTGGAAGCTGCTTAAGGGGAAACAAAGTCCAGCTACTGTTAAAAGAGCCTCAGCTGTGTTGATGGGTCTGTTTCCCCAAATAGATTTGTGCCTTCAGTGCGTATTACAGAGGACCATGACATTGAAGATCAGCAGACCTGTAAATGAACCACTCAGCTGTGTATTTTAGGCTGCCTGCTGCTATCAATGATGAATTTAGAGGCCCACTCTCCATCCCATTCACCAGCAGACTCACGATGTCTCACAAGCTCACTCTTTCCACAGCCAGAAAATACACACACACTCAGCGAAAAGCCCAGGCCTGATGAATGCATGTGCCAAAGAAGCGTTTGGAGAGTATTTGTAACAAGTGGGTGTGTTTTGCATTGTCTTGTCTTAGTCAGAACAACAGATCTTCTGATAGGAGGTTGCCCCATGACTAGGGGACAGAATGGCAAGAAAGGGCCCTTTATATGCTCAGACTAAACCCTGCTGCTGAAATGCCCCACTATTGTATATATTAGGACCAGCCAGACTTGATGTTGGAGTTCTTTCCACTGCTAAATTATGTTTGGTGATTGGATCATTATACTGGGGGTGTATACATTCCTTTTCCCCCTCCCCCGTACATTTAGTCAAATCAACAGTTGACCCCCCATCTGATGATCCATAAATAAAAGAGCAGCAGAAATACATAAGTGAATACATAATACACAAGTCAGGATTATCCAGTTGCACAAAATCAAGCTGCAACCAGGACAATGTTTGAGAAAGGATGTAACCTTTTATTCTGCACTCAGTAGTCAAATAAACTATAACACTAAAACAACACTGTTTAGCAGGAGACGAGAAGCTACATACTAGCAGATGCAAAAAATCCGGTACTTTAGCCAAATGCATGACATCCCGACATGAACCACCCCAACACCTCTTGCACCTCCAAAGCAGAAATACAGACTCACAGGGAGGAGCTGTGACACCCCATGCTGTGTTAAAACAGCTGCCCTTTCTGTAAACCCAGCGAATAATTCATTTGCACACATATAACATAAAGCAACTGAAGACATACTGGGTCTGTGACCTAAAAACATAGTGTTTTGATTGTGAAACTCTGGAAAAGTTCCCCAACTATATTATATAAAAGTGATGTTTTATCTAGACCAAAGTTTACAGCTACATCTGCTGGACAAAAGAAATAGTATTGGAAACAAATAATGATTTAGCAGCGTACTTTTTGGCATGTAAAAAGACTGATATGATTTAGACTCTGTATGCAACAAAGTATAACTTGATTTCATTTGTCCTTGTATATTTCACAGAAATAGTAAACAGAGAAAAGCTAAGCCTGGGTAGTGCGGGTTGTCCACTAATCGCAAGAATGAAAGCTCCATCCCCAGCTCCCCCACCCCACATGCCTAAGTAGGCAAGATGCTGAACCTCAAATTGCTCCCAGTGGCTGTGCCATCTCTGTGTGTGTGTGTGTGTGTGTGTGTGTGTGTGAGAGAGAGTGCTTTGAGAGGTCAGAAGACTTGAAAAGGGCTATACAAGTCAATTTACCATTGATTTGTTTGTATGTCACAATGACGACCATGAGGAGTAAAAAAAAAAAAAAAAATAATGCTCAAAATCATTTTTAATGCGTTTAGTCATGTACACTGTGAGACTGTGTACTTCACAAAGGGAAGCCTATGCTAAGGTTGATATGCTTGTGGATTGTCTTTGTTGGTACAGGTCTGGTTATAAAATTCTAATCCTCATGGGGTAAATCAGATTATACAGGAAATAACTTTTTCCTGGAATAGTTTCTCACATGCAGCAAACATGAGCAAATTGTTTTGTTTTGAAAAATATTACTAAAAAATGCAAAGAGCATCCCCTGCATTGCTTTTGCTTTGTTTTGCATGGTACTTACAGAGGTTGGGATGCAAAAACCATTAGTTGGCCACATTCCTAGCAGCATGATGACACACACACACAAAACTTTCTACTTAATTAGGTTCAATTGTCACCGGATTTTAGATTGTCTGATTGGGAGAATAACTACCTTGTCGTCATTGGATTTGCTGTATTCGTTAAGTTACTTTGTATGTGAGTATGGTTTTTGGTGCATTTAACTTGGTACGTCACCGTGGATTTGCCCATTTCCTGCACAGCCGTACAGTGCAGAGTTTTGTCCCCAGTGCTGCCGAGACAAGACAGAGTGCTGCTGACTGCATATGCACATCCTGTGTGGCTCACATTGAGACTTCCTGCCTTCCTGTTTCTCTGTCACATACACCTGGGCTCAGGCTGTGCTCCGGGAGAGCCATCTGTCATGCAAAAACTCTCACACATACACACAAAGACAGCACACACAAATGGCTTTTACCTGACAAACCGTGTTAGACACGCTCTCTTCTTGTACAAACCTCAGCTTATAGTTTGTCTGGTGTTTCTGTTACATCTGTGAAGTTTTATGTAGTAAGAATTGTGTTGCACATTCTTAACACTTATTGTTTCCTGTTTGTTATTTTTAGTGTATTGAACTTTTGTTTGACTTGAGTGTTGTAATTTGTTGTGGTATTGGGCTTTGTTGTTAGGTGTTAAGCTGTGAATGAGCAAAGTGTAGTTTCACTTTACCCCACCTCTGACTCCTTTGGAACAGCCTACATTTTGGATAAGAGTGTGTATTTGCTGACCTTATTCTTACATTTGAGTAACAAAATGGGCTAAATTGTTGGCAGGCCTGTATTTTGTGTTTTTATAAACTCTTTCTCTCATTTCTATCACAGTAACAGCCCCACCCCTTCCCCCTCAGCCCACCAGCCAATCCCTTCTCTCATGTTTATATATTCTGACAGCCAGCCCATGTGATTACAGCCAGCCAACCCGGCGGCTGCAGTGGGGGATGACATCACTGACTAGCTGGTTTCCTCCAGCAGCAGGGGAGCTTCATTTTCTGCTCCGAGTGTTTGTGCTAAAATGGAGGCTGGCTCCTCTCCTTAGCCTGGGCAGCCCTCTTCTCCCCTGTCTCCTGCCTCAGCTCACTGATGTTGGCATGTACTGAAGCTGCCAGTGGGATGGTTCTGGATGCATCGAGCTCCAATGGGCCTTTCCAGCCTGTGGCCCTCATGCATTTTAGAGGTGAGAATAGGAAATGTGCCTGTTCTGTGTTTGTGTGTTTGAAGGGGAGATGGACAAAAATGTTGTTACTATTTAGCAGCTGCTTCTTTGGATTTTGTAGAAGAACATATTTGTGACTTTTCTAAAAAGTTGCTTCAAGAGATTGAGAGCATGTATCCTCTTAGTGTTGGTGGCATGAGTATTTTTGGAAGAGGAAGGTGATTTTGTTTGTATGTCAACGAGGAAGGGGTTTGCCAAGACACTGCATAGCTTAGCTTCCGTGAGGGTGAGAGAGTGAGGAGTGCTAGTTTTGAGTCTCCCATCCCCCATCAAGACTGCTGATGTCATAGGAAGTGAGGTAAAAGCTTGTTGTTGGTGTGTGCATCTGTATTGTATTTTATATAGGTATTTTGGTGTGAGTTGACACACGTGTTAGTAAAATGCTTTGGATGTTGTTGTTGATCTCAAGTAGGCTTCTTCTGAGTTACTGTCTAACCAGGCAAACTTGAAGCTGGGACCTACAGCCAGTGTTGAGCATGGAAAACAGAAACTGACTAGGTGCGTGGTACCTCTGAGTAAGTGTTATACTGTAACAAACTCAAGGTTCATATGTGTTCATGTATTACCTTCTTTGCAATCAACCTTTCCCTGGGAACCGATTTAATAATGCAGCCTATTATTCTACATGCGTGCTGCTGTCGGCGATATCACATTGGTTGTCCTATATCTAAATTGCCACTGGTTCCACTTTGATAATCAGTTCATTACATATCACCAGTTGATATTGTTGGGATTTGAGATTTGTACTTGGGAGCAATTTGTGTCCATGACTGGTTTCCTGTATGCGCACTGGAGCCTTCAGATGAGTAAAGGTTATTTGCCCATCCATGCGGAGAGGCCTGTTTGTGAAGTCTGCAGTTGCACAGCATGTCTGTTAATATTTTAGGCTAGTGCTGTTGTGTAACAGGAGCTGGAATACCTCTTGACACTAAGGGGTTGATGAGATGAGGTGCTCATGGGTGGACCCATGTTTCAGCTTGCAGGCGCCAACCTTACAGGTCCTCAGGAATTAAACCTAAAAATCACTTGATATACTTTCATGATCTCCATTTAACTTAAGAAACTTGAAGTGCCAAGGTGATGAGCTAGTGGTGGTAGTGGATTTTTGTGCTTAATTATTTTAGATCAATGTAAAGATTTATTTGCACTTTGGCATTAATTCATAAAGGGCGCAATACTTTTGTAGGTGTTGTATCTGTTAGAGAGGGAGACGGGAAATGGCAGAAACAGACACAGAAAGTGGTAGAGGTTTTCCCCAGAAAAGTTTAAATTGCAGCTTCACAGCTTAAGTTGCAGCTTGCTGGAAAGGAAGACAGAACAAAAGAATATTCTCAGCTGTGACTTACATAAACACAGTGTGCTCCAGCTGTTTGACCTTTTGATGCAGTCGATTAGATCCTGTTTGTGGCTGGTAGTTTGGATAGAGGGGAATAAAATATGATGTGACTGCAAAGCTACTTACAAACATGTCACTATGCTACACTGTCTGAAGATTGATAAAAAATAAATAAATTTTAATCTGTTTGCTTGACTCCTTGCGCCAAGGTACCACACTACTAGTCGTGCCACGCCTCGTCCACCACCTAACGAAAGCGTAGATGTTTCTACGAGTGCTCTGTGAAGGGGGCTGTATTTTGTGTGCGCTGAATACCAGCTGTGATTCAGAAGCGTCGAGGTGTAGGTAAAGTCTGTCTGTTGGTGCTGCCAGTCCCAGGTTCAGGTTCTAGCCTGTGTGGGAGTGTGCACAACCTACACTACTGAAAATTAAAATTAAAAACACTGATGTTTGTACCAGTGTCCCTTCATGCTGTAGAGGCAAAATTCAAAATGGGGCTGCACAGAAAATACTGCAAATTCATCATTACAGATGACCGTATTGACAGCTTCCTTTACGTATGCCAGATAACTTTGCATGTCAGCTGCATTTATCTGCTAGTTGACAGTTTTTAAAAAAAAAAATATAGCTGAATGTGTTGGTGGTAAAAGGGAGATTATGCAAATGACGGATACTAAATGTTACTTGAAAAGATGTCAACAAGACTAAGGGCATTATCCCTGTGTATATGTATGCGCCATTTATGTATCTGTTTCCTGTTATGAGAAAGTACCTATATACAATTAGTACTTGTTTTTAGGTTCATAGAATTAGACCTGCTGTGTTGTTGGCGTTTGTGGTAAACATTTATACGTTCAGGTGCTAGCCTAGTTGGGTGTTGCATACTTTAACTCAATTAACATGACTTCGTAGCATTGTTTGCTACAGAAAACCAAATTACCCGAATACAACTCTCTTAAATCTGAGAACTTACTGTGCTACCTCTTTTGATGGGCCTGAACTACAATAAGTTGTCTTAAATCTGATACCAGTTTTTACTATTGGATGTTGGATCTGTGTGTTCTGTATGTAAAATGAGGTAACGGTAATTTGACAGCATCCGCAGGCTGATCAGTCTCAGTACAGGCTTGTTGAATATTCTTAATCTTAATCTTTCATACGTACATGTTGGGAGACTGTTTCTGAGACAGTCACGTTAATTTTGTTTGTTTGATGTTGAAGAATAAAGCCAGTTGCTTAATTACCTTTTTATTATCAGAGCAATTTTTGTAGTTTTGTGTGCTTTTGTGGTTTGGATATGTTTTGTAGGAACATCTTGGACTGTCCTTTGGGAATTTGCTGTCACAATGATAAGGCTGTGTTTTAGGCTGTACATGTTGCATACCTAACTAAATTCCCACAATATTTAATAATGACATACAATGGTGTGTAACACCTCTGCTATACTTCCTTTTTAATAAGGGTTGTAGAAAGTGTTTAATAATTTGCGTTGTGTATTGTCTTAGCTCCCGGTTGGTATTATCCGTGTTTTACAAGGTCAGTTTGGCTGACACGTCTCTTGGCCGCAGCTAATGGGCCCAACAAATCAGCAGCATATGATGCCAGTTTAACAGCAGCAGCCTGCCTGCATCTTTGATTAGCAGCCGTAACCCCTGGTCCAAAGTCCTATCTCTGCCCGTGGTCGCCATGGTGACATACAGATTGTTAATGGGGAGACGAGGCTGACTCATAAATCACAGGTTGTGATGAAAAAATTAATGCTGCCCTATAGGTGGGTTTTATAAGGTGACATTTAGTCACATGTTGGACAGAAATGAATGCACTTGTTTTTGGTTTCTGAATACTTTTTGTATCTTGGGAATTTGATCAATCGATTGAAATGAGGACAAGAGAAGCTGTTTGGCTATTGTCATTTCTTACAGGCTGCTACTGACATTTTAATCAACTGAAAACAAAATAGTGATTCCCGCAGTGAAAGTGGCGTGTTCGTGCAGTACCTACATCATGACAGATTATATACACTATTATTACTTACTAGAGTTGCACCGATCGATCAGCTGGTGACCAGAATTGTCCGGTTTTCAGCTAAATCGGCCGTGACTAGTGACTGGTGCTAATCAGCCCCAAATATTTGATCCTGTGCTGGTCACCTGCTGCGCCGCACGATGGTTCAAGCACACAGCAGCACAAACAGTAACCAACTGAATGATGAAAATATGTAGGCGTGGAAGTTCTTCGCTGTGAGTAAAGAAGACACAACGCTTGGAATTTCTAATACCTGCAAGGCCAAAATAAACTGTTTCCTCTCACAGACTTAACTTGTGCTGACCGCCCCGGTATATTAACAGCCACCACGGTATGTTTGGCAGACACAGAGAGAGATGTTATATGCTATTAGGTGAGAAGTGCGGACACGGTGGCTATTTTAAAGCTCGAACCAGGAAAAGCAACACTGAACACACCTGTTGGTGCAGATGTCCTTCAGTACTAGAGTGATCTTGATCGTTTTCGATAGGCGTCGTTAACAACAAGTAAACGTGGGTGGAAAAACAGAAAATGCACCTTCAGAAGAAAAACAACAGAGCAGACAGATAAAGGGAGAGATAGACAGAAGGGAAAAGTTACTGTAGTGTGTGAGTAAACTCACACTGGAATTAAGTAGAATTAAAATGGCGAGATACGAAATAACCTACTAGAAATAGGTAATGTATTCTTTGAAATATTTTCAAATATAAACTACTAATATACGTCGGTGCATCTCTATTACATACTTAATGGTGTCCTATCTCGTCTTCCCAAAAAGTCAAGTTGATCCAGAACTGTACTGATGAAAACCAGAGGGGAGAACACACATAATGGCTCTTTTCAAATCCCTACAATGTTGCCTGGAGTTTAAGCATAGTTCTTAGAAAAGTTTATAGTTTAGAAAGCGCTTAAATGGCCTTACACCATATGTGTCAAAAACATTTTTTTGTTTACGATTTGGGAAAGCCCTTGAGGTCCTCTGGGAGCAGACTTGTAATGGTTCCAAAGTGAACAAGAACAAAAAGTCTTGCCGATTCTGCATTTAGCTCCTGTGCTCCTAGCTTTTGGCACAGCGTCAATATTTCAGAGGTTGATTAAATTTTTTACATGAGCTCAAAACCTTTTGGGCACAAGATTTGAGTACTTGTATGATAAAAAGAATAATAATAAACTCTATTTATATAGCTATTGTCTTGACAATGTTAAGTGTTTTACAAAAAGAAACAAAACCAGACAAATGAAGGGTGAAGAACATGAGCAAAGAGGAAGTGAAGAATTAATAGAATTAATAGTAATAAAAACAATAAAAATGCATATTTCCATATAACACAAAGAGAAAAGTATTAAGAAGAGATTTGAAAGAAGCTAAAGACTTCAGTAGGCAAAGAGTGTGTCTAGGCTTTAATAGCAAAAGCCCCATCACCCTTGGTCACAAGCTGTGACGTGAAAGCAGCCGGCAGGGCTCCATCACCCGATCTCAACGATGATGTTTATTTGATTCCTTAAAGCCTGTTTTGTTGAGTAAAAGTGTTGGGGATGAATTGTTCTAATCATTGATTTATTTGCAGCAGCTGTTGCATGGTGATAAATGTGTGCTGCGCTAGTACAGAGTGGAGGTGTGCCCATAGACTGTGAGTGTGCAGTAGCTACAGAAACGTGTAATGATTTTTAAAATGCGAGTTAATGATTATACACAGACAGGTGTGGCACAGAATCCCTGGAGGCTGATTTAGAGCCTCTGCAATATTGATGTGGTGGTGGCACGGTCTTTGAAAGGTCGTTTAAATGGAGCCTCTACATGTCACCACATGAACTCCACAGCAGCAAATTACAGTTGTACTGAAACTTAATAACTCATGAAGTGTTGGTACAAATTATTACTGGCTGAGAGAGCGAGGATGGGGGGGGGGGGGGGGGGGGGGGGGGGGGGGGGGGGGGGGGACTGGGCGATGTTCACATAATGGATTTTGACACTGATTACCATGGCAACAAACAAAGATGAACATAGACTGCTTTTTCATTGTTTATAAAAGACATTGTCCGGTGCTACGGCATTATCCCTTTCCTGTATCATTTTTGTCTACACTTTAATCCATGGTGGTGATAGTGGGATACACCATGGTGGCTGATCAGGCAGTGACTGTTGGGCAAACTATGCCATATTAAGATGTTGGTCTGTGACAGCTCCGATGGTGTGAGGGACAATTTCTCAGATAGTGTTCATATCTTGAATGTGTAGTCACACTTCACTTCACTTCCGTCCATTTCTCTCTCATAGATGTTCCCTCTGCAGAGCAGGAAAAGCTATTCATCCAGAAGTTGCGGCAGTGCTGCGTCCTGTTCGATTTTGTCTCAGACCCACTGAGCGACCTGAAATGGAAGGAGGTGAAACGGGCGGCTCTAAGCGAGATGGTGGAGTACATCACCCACAACAGAAACGTCATCACCGAACCCATCTACCCAGAGGTGGTTCACATGGTCAGTATTTAAACAGACCACGGGCTTTGATTTGTCATTGACATTTCACATCAAACAAAGTTCATACACGGAAAAATCTAATTATTTAAATTGTCCAGTAGTTTGGGCTTTCATAGACTACTGTTTTGTGTGTTTTACTGTATCATTGCGTCTCAAATTGATTCATAATGTGCCTGAAACAGAATAGTTTTATGTGAAGTTCATGTTAAATAATCAGAAACATTAATCACACCATCACTGTTTCCCACAAATGAAAGCCTCTCCTGATTTTAATTGGCAGCCATAATCACCTATGATAGAAAACACATTCTTACCCTGCATAGTAGAGCTGACCGATAAATCATATTTTCCTCTTCATCTCGATTTTGAACAAGCGCAATAAACACATCACAAAAGACTACCTGAAAACTAATATTTAGGGGTAGGCATTGAAATGCAGTATTAAACGGGCCTCAAGGCTATAGTGTTTATTATCAGGCTGCAGCCTTTGCCCTGCTCTGTGTCAGTTACACACACACACACACACACACACACACCCACAGAGCAGCCAGCAGAACAGAGAGGTGGCAGTGGAGACAGTGAAGTGAAGGTAACTCCAAATAACTCGAGCTGAAAATATCTGCACTTGTAACTGAAAGTGCAGTTTAACCTTAAAAGTAAAAAGCCATTACTTTATCAATACAACTGTTCAACAAGCGTAAACATGTAGAAAGCGATATTCTACCCTGCTTTGTCCACAACCTCTCATCCTATATGTTTTACACAAGGACGGCACGCTATCGTTAGCTTGGCAATTAGCAAAAAGTTGCAAACAAGCTAAATTGTTAAGCTTAGTTTGCCACATACCTTTAAAATTTGGCACATTCTTGTTAACATAGCTTCTGGCTGAGACAAGCCAGTCCCTCCTCTCTACCAGCGGTAACGTTACCTGTAGACAATGAATCGCAGCAGACTATCAGACTGGACTGATACGGACTGAAGTCTAAACTCTTCATTTTTTTCTCATGCAACGTCACTCAGTATTTTGATTTCAGAGTTTTTATACTGACTTTGCTGTTGTAAACTAAGTAGTTATGTTTAAAATATCCAATTCATATTCCTTTAGTCAATTTAAAAGCAACCAGGCAGCAAATATGCACACTTCATTATTGGTTAATTTATTGCAAGTCATATTGTCATCGCAATATTGAACAATGCTATCGCACATTGCACATTTTCCACATTTTGTCCCTGCCTACTACCTAGTGATGTTATTCTGCTGCTAGTGTAAGCCTATTTTTACATAACGTAAAACTTAAATTTAAAAAAAAGCCTAGTCCCAATTAGACGTCTGTCTCATCCTAGCCTGGTGTGGCTACATGTTTTGACAAATAAGTCTCAATTAGGCGTCTGGTCTGGTTTTTACAGAAGTCCTTTAAGGCTTGTGCAGACTACACGACTTTCAGCGTCGGCCAATGGCTGTGCCGTTCACACTACACAACTTGCGGTCTTGTGACGGGAGTCTTGAAGTCATTGTGGCGTTCACACTACGTGACTGATAGGTGACGGGGGCTCACACACTACAAGAGCTGACAGCGGCTGTGTCACCTGACGCTGGTCTCCAAACCACGTTTTGTCAAGAAAACGCACGTGAAACGGGAAATGACGCGAACCTACACATGAAACAACTGTTTGTTATTATAAAGATACCAATTATAAAGACAAAAAATCTGTGTGAAAGAATGGATTAGCACACTCAGATAGCAGGGATTGTCTGAGCTACAGAGAGCTGAGGGGAGTAAAAAGTGTTTTGTGGTGAAAAAGTAGCTGCCGGCTCTGCCAGGTGCCTGCTCTCATTGGCTGGATGTGGATTTCGAGTCTGCCGACTCTTCCAGATATTTGGCATGCTAGATATCTGGCAGACGTTGGCGATGTGTCAGAAATGTGTCGGGGAGCCGTTTTGATGCGTCATTGAGTAGTTCACACATAACGACTGGCCGATCAACTGCTGATTTACCCCCAATCACAGCCTGACAGGCAAATTGGGCTAAAAATCGTGTAGTGTGAACTAGGCTTTAGATGTCTAAAAACTCTTAAAGTTCACCCAGTCGCCTGCTTGAGGTAGTTCTAAGCTGCTTAGATCGTGCATAAATGTTTTAACTTTCGTCAATATGGACATGCTACACATCCTTAGATTCTCCACAATCAAATCGTTTTGTTCATTTTATGGAAACATTGAGCACCAAAATATTATTCATTCAGATTTACCGACATGGTAAAGGAATTAATTAGGCCTGATACATATAGATGCCTTCCCCAAATGTTCATGAGGTCAGTAACTTAAGCAAATAAAAAATTTACAACAGAAGTTTTACGGTAATAATTGCATATTATTTAGCTCCATAAAAAATATCCTGCCATTCTCATGTCTGTTTTTTAATTCCTTTAACTTACTGTATAAGGATATTTGTTAAGAAGCTAGCTCTTTTTCATGTGGGCTTTAATTCTGTGCCATGTGAAGAGAAGAGTACTTACTGGTTTCAGACCTATGGCACCTCAGTGAGTCATAGGAAACTCTCATGAGCATCACTGACCTCAGTTCCAAAGATCTGTGTCTCACAAACCATAAACTTAACAGTCATCCTTAAAATCACTGATCTTCCATTTATTTTGGTTCCCACAAGTGGGTCACTTCAGGGTATTTGTCTGAAGATGGCCAAGAAAGTATTGAGGTTACTAAACCTAAATGGTCTGTCACTTCTTTCTCCGCAGGTCTGAGCCTGTTCATTCAGTTGGGCTGTAGTCAGCGTGGCTGTCATCGAGCTCCTACTGTATATTTATTAGACATGTGTTCCTCTGAGCCTTGTGGCCTCAATGTGTTCATGGTGCCAGGTTTGCTCTCCCAAATTAAAAAAGCCTTTGATGTTAATCAAAGCCCTGCCTCAATGCCACATGGTAAACTGCAGATGATCAAGGTGCAAATTTACCCCCATCCTCCTTGTCATAGCTTTATTTGATCAGTGCAGGAGAAAATGCAGCAGAGCTGCCAAATCAGCATGAAAATATACTCTCATTCCTTGCAGCCTCTTTCCCCTTCCCCCCTTAAAAACAAAGACTCTTTGAAGTCCACTGATGGCTTTCATCATCAAAGTATGGATATTGACACTACAAACTCCTTTTATAGCCATAAAGAGTGTATTCTTATGTTAAGGCTGGACATACTATTTCCCCCCATAAGATTTTGTTCTTTCGGGGTGTGTTTGATGCCTCAGTGTTCAAGCTTTACAACAATATTTTGGAAGACCTTTGGATAACACGACATTGGTTGTTCCATTAGTCCCCTTCTCTCGGGGGGAGTAAGAAATGGTTTCTACTAAGAATATAAACATGATCGTGAGTAAGTGTGTTTTGACCTCTGGTCGACTGGACTGGACCCTGAGTGTGAATAGACGAAGAGGGAAAATAGATGGAGCCGAGTTTGGGAAATGGTATTGCCAGTGAAACACAAGCACAAGAGGGAATATTCAACCATCAAACACAATTTCATTCATTCTTTTTCATCAAGAAAATACAACATTTTCTCATTTAACATTATGAAGATGGATTTGCATAATGTAAGCCTTATTTGACAAAACAGTATTTATATTTACTTGTCTTTTGGGACACTTGTGGGCAATAATGCGATGTACTGGAACTAGTGTTTGGAAGAAAAACCACTTTACAGAGGCTATGTAACATTGTACCAGTGTTTGTTTTAAGGTGTATTTTTACTGTGATCTGTGCAGTAAAATAGCATATAACATATATTGTTCCAGTGAGAAACTTTTCACAAAGGGTCAGGCTTGTTTTCTTCTTTAGTACTTATCAGTCAACTCCCCCAACAACCCATGTGTAATAAATTGTGGGATAAGTTACTGATTGTATACTATCTTGTTTGCTTGTCAAATACTGTGGCTGATGGATTTCTGAATTCTCCCATCAGGTTCATTATTTCAGCTTTCAGATGTGTTTTACAAGCAAACAATTAATCATCCGTTGTCAAAGTGGCAGGTCGAGTAGGCAAACTTAACAGCCTGAGCTAATGTTTACTAGGGTTTGACAACAGCAACTATTATGTTTTCATACTGGCTACATGCGGTATAAAAGGTGATTGTATCCTGTCGAAATGTCATTCAGTTTCTGTAGAGACCATGTCTTCAGATCACTGGTATAGTCTATCCGCCAGCATTTATAGAAAGCAACAATTGGCAGACCTACGCGACAGTAAATCGCACAATCATAAATCTTATTTTTACGTGTGTGGTGAATCATATGGTATTGGTAATTAACTCCTCCGAACCGGCAAGCCCCACCGGCACCAAATTTGGCATGGACCATCTCTGGACAAAGCTGATAAAAGTTAATGGTCCCCAGATTGATGCACGAAAATCGGGTCCAATTATAAGCTAACAATTCTTCATGCAAAATGCAAAAAACAAGAAGTGATGTATTATTAATTTTTTTTTGACTTCATTATTATTATAGTATTTAAATAGTTAACCAAACTCCACACTTGTTTGATGTCAGGCTGGACTGAATGACGTATCACAGTGTGCATGTTAAATCACAGTAATAACAGGAAGAGTCAAGTTCTCTTCAGACTGTGACGAGAACTTGACTCTTCCTGTTGTTGTCTAGTGATTCCATTTTAGTTTTGTTGATATTGTTTTGTAAAATAAACAGTCAAATCTGTAATTGCAAGGTATCGAGAATCTCTTACGTTGACTGAGCAATGTTTGAGCTGAAAAACCTTTCTTTGTTTTTCTCCCCCAGTTTTCTGGAAATATGTTCAGGACGTTGCCTCCATCATCCAACCCCACCGGTGCCGAGTTTGACCCAGAGGAAGATGAGCCCACACTAGAGGCAGCATGGCCACACCTACAGGTACACAGTAGCCCACACACACACACACACACACACACACACACACACACACACACAGAAATACACAAAAGACATACTCAGACAAAGTCTTGCTTATTCACTGTAAACTGATGAATAGAATCAATCCATCCAGATGTTACTTTCAAGACTTTTCACCTCTGCTCTTCTTCCCACAGATTGTCTATGAATTCTTCCTACGGTTCTTAGAGTCACCTGACTTTCAACCAAACATAGCCAAAAAGTATATTGACCAGAGGTTTGTAATGCAGGTGAGCACATAATGATACAAGATTGTGTTTATGGTTATAAATGTTAAAGAGTGAGGGCATCGTTTGCATTTTCACGATGCTCGAGTGTATTTTTCTTCCATCTTTGTGTCTGGAGCTCAATTGAATTTGCCCTCAGTGATTTTAGTAACCTTTTTTTATTTTCATGCACAGCTCTTAGACCTGTTTGACAGTGAAGACCCCAGGGAAAGAGATTTTTTAAAGACCACTCTTCATCGCATCTATGGCAAGTTCCTGGGCCTGCGAGCGTACATTAGGAAACATATTAATAACATATTTTATAGGTGAGTGAGGAGTTGAGTTGGGTACGTTACTGATGCTTGTGTTTGTGATTAAATGGAGCTTATTTTGTTAAATGTTCCACCGTGATGTGTCACTGTGTTGCTTTTTCAGGTTCATTTATGAGACTGAACATCATAATGGAATAGCAGAATTACTGGAAATATTAGGCAGGTAAGATATTGAGGTGCACCCGTGAAACGTTGCTGGTGTTTACGGTTCAGGTTGTGGTTTTGTTTTAAATTAAACTGACACATTTGTGTTGATACATACAGGTATAGCCTTTGTGTTATCTCTGTTGTCTCTAAAGACCATTATGTACAGACCTAGTGCTTTTTTTTCTCCTTACAGCATAATCAATGGGTTCGCATTACCATTGAAAGAAGAGCACAAGATATTCCTGCTGAAAGTTCTGTTGCCTTTACACAAAGTCAAGTCTCTAAGTGTATATCACCCACAGGTAACTACAGACTGTCAGTCTTAAATATTATGTCATGCCTTGCTGTGTCATTTAAATAAATTGAAAAACATATAACATCAGTGTTTACAATACTGCAATTTTCAACATGATGTCTTTCTCCCTTAGCTGGCCTACTGTGTGGTACAGTTCTTAGAGAAGGATAGCACCCTCACAGAACCGGTAAGACATGAGTTATTAATGTTGCTATGTTGTTAAAAGCGTTAATGGAATTATCCTTTAACTAATCTTGAGCAGACAAGATTTTAATGTCTGGTTGAACTAGGGCTGGGCGATATGGCCAAAAATGTTATCACGATAAAAAGTCAACACTTGATGCCAAACAGTGGATCACTTCACAAATCTGAGGTAGAACATTCAAAACAATTATGATAAAATCTTTTTCAACACATTTGCATGAGTAAAATTAAGTAAAAGCTTTTTTTTTTTTCCTCAACAAAATAACCATCCTATTAAAAAATTAAGTCCTAATTCGTATATGATTCAAGTGAATAAAATCAAATATTTATTGAACATTTGTTATATTGTTATTGAAAAACATTATATTGCGATAATTAGTTTTATTGTCCTGCCCTAGGTTGAACCCAAGGACTCCACTGCCAAAGAGTAGTTTTTGACATTTCCTTACTATACTTAGTTGCAATGTGATTTGTCAGGGTACTCACTGTAGTGTAGTAGTTAGGCTGCCCACCAAATAAACATGTTAAGCAGTCTTTTATTATCTTTTATCTATAGTAGTTATATCTTCTTTCTTCTGTCTATCTTCAGAATTGCCTGGTTGTATTATTTTAAAATCTTAGTGAAGAACAAATGAAATGCATTTTGATAATAATAAAAGGGGATAAAAAGAGAGACAACATTTGCTTGCTTAGCCCGTATGATTTCAGTATGAAATAAGAAAACAAACCTGATCTGATTTGTATCCCACACGAAAAGTACAATGATATACAAAGTATATACATAGCTATCTGTGCTATATGCCTCTAAATATGTGTGTCAAACTTTTGTAAATGCTAGCTCCACTAAAACTTCATCGGCAGATTATTAGTTGGACAGATCAGCCGTCTATACATTCTTCTGCTTCTTTAATTAGTCCGTTCTCCTTTTGTGTGCAGACGGTGATGGCTTTGTTGAAGTATTGGCCAAAGACCCACAGTCCAAAAGAGGTGATGTTCCTCAATGAACTGGAGGAGATCCTGGATGTCATTGAGCCTTCAGAGTTTGTGAAAGTCATGGAGCCTCTCTTCAGACAGCTGGCCAAGTGTGTGTCCAGCCCACACTTTCAGGTCTGACACTCATCCTAGCAAACATTTGATGTGATTTAGTATATTCGTTATACACATGCGCAGAGGGAATGTTGGTAGATTCTTTTCCCATCTAAAGTTGTCTGTCTGTAACCTTGTTAGGTGGCAGAACGAGCTCTGTACTACTGGAACAATGAGTACATCATGAGCCTGATAAGTGACAACGCTGCCAAGATCCTGCCCATCATGTTCCCATCCCTCTACCGCAACTCCAAGACCCACTGGAACAAGTGAGTCACTGCACAGGCTCCGCTTTGCTTTCCTTTGTGTCTGTCTCTGCGTTTCTCTACTAAGTATGTAAATCAAGTGACTCGTGGTCATGACTTGTCTGTCTGCAGGACGATCCACGGGTTAATATACAATGCTCTGAAACTCTTCATGGAGATGAACCAGAAGCTGTTTGATGACTGCACCCAGCAGTTCAGGGCAGAGAAAAGCAAGTAGGTCACATGCGAGACATCACATCCAAATTTTCCACCGCAGCTACGGCTCTATAACAATATAACAATATAAACACTATTAGTAAGGGTAAAAATAACTAAGCAGGGAGTAAACCGGAAAAGTAAACTGAAACACAAACTCATGAAATGCTTTGAATGTAAAACATTTGCAAAGTCAGTGTCTTTGAGTAAATATTTCCTAGTGATTGTGTCTGGTTTTGTTTGGGGCGTCAGAGAGAAGGCCAAATGGAAAGAGAGGGAAGAAGCATGGTTGAAGATTGAGAATCTTGCCAAGTCAAACCCACAGGTGAGCAAAGAGATTTTAACCTATATACCTATATATTAATACTGCAGGCATCTTAGCGGCTGATAGTGTACATCAGGATTGCCTCAGTAACAATAATCTATTTGACAATTTTATATTTCTGTGATAATACAAGCACTTCAAATGCACAATAGAAACCTTTGAGTATGCGCAGTTCACCGATATAAAACTGACTTCTTAAAGATTTAATGTCAAAAGCGGCAACAATTGTGCACACGCCACAAAACTTATATCAACTGTGTGTTGCCTCTGAACCGTTCCTCCTCTTCTCTCCTCCCTGCACAGTTTCTGATGTACATTGACTCGGCAGGCTCAGACGGCCCGACGGACATGGAGACCGATGGGCCTCTGCTAGACGACGTCAGCATGCTAAAGAAAACAGTGGAGGAGGAAGCCACGCAGGTGAGGAATAGAGTGTCGTCATGTAGCGCAGTGCAGCGGTGAATATTTGTTTTGTGTGGGGCAGGTGCTGTGGCAGGGCTTTTTTGGTTGATACACCAGACTCCATGTACAACGTGATTGCTTTGTGTAAACCTACTAAAGCTAAAAATACATTTAGGAAAATTTTCTCACTGTTGTATTTTGTTAGTTTGGAGAAACACTGCTATGCTTTGATCTTTCATATACGTCTGCTTTAGCTAACACTCCTCAGCTTTTTTCAATCAATTCTCAGCAAGCTCTCGCTTCAAATATAATTTAGTGCAATTTTGCTTCTCCTTAATACTTCATTCCCTTTTTAGCTGCCCTTTTATAATACATTAGTGTGTTTTAATTTTTTTACTGTATGTAATGTGTGTATGCTCAATGTGTGTCTGATTGGATACAAATTAACTTTACCAGCCATAGCTACAACATTTGAGGCCATTTCAGGTAATGTTACACACTAGGATGAAAAACTATCTCCTTCACTGTATGCCATAAATAATTTCTTCTGTCAAGATGATTATTATTAGATTATTCAAAGCTTACGGACATTGGGTGACATCATTCACAAAGTGTCATCCCAGCTGTCTTCCAGCTTCCAAGTGGAACAGTGGACAAACTGGGACTAAAGAACTCAATTCTTTGCCTTAAAGTAAATTGTTTATTTTTGCAAATTGTCTTGCATTCTTTTCATATTGCGTCATGAGGCCTGCTCATCTTGGCACTTACCCTGTCATGTCCTGCAATTATTTACTCTTCATAAACAATTTTTGCTTTAAATGTGTAGCCACGACGAGACACTCAAATCAGACAGAATTGTACTGAAACTTTTATGTGATCTTTCAAAGTGTGAGAGCAGGTTGGTTAAGAAGGCCAGATGTGTTTTTGTTTGGATCAAATCTCAGACGTTCACGTTTGCAGACGAGCTTCTGCACAAAAGTGGAGCGACTGTGAAGTAGGGGTTTTTATTTTTGAACGTTAATGATCCCTCTGTGTCCCACTGTCCCCACGTGTCCAGATCCAGAAAGATCAGCGTAGAGAGCGCCCATTGATGCGGAGGAAATCAGAACTTCCCAGGGACATCTGCACTGTCACAGCCCTGGAGTTGCACCGGAGAGCCGATGAATTGTTGACGACGCAAGACGGCCACTAAGAGGGCACCACAAATTCCACCATAAACCAGCAGCAGCATCCACAGAGGAACTACGGTCCAACAGAGGCCAGCACAACAACAGAACTCTGGTATCTCAGCCCAGCACAACATAACACAGAACTGAACAGCCCCAGCTCTACCTGACACAGAAAATGTCTGAAGCCGCACATCTAAGCCTGGTTCGGCTTTTCGGGACAAGCAGTGCTCGGCCCCTACTGACCCCCCCCCACACACACACACACACACACACACACACACACTTTTTACCCACCTGGTTGTTGTCCAGCAGAGACATCTGTGGCACTGAACGGTCTTGCATGACCACGACATGCACCGCGCCCTGAATGTCACCCAAGATACTGTAGTGTCGTCTTCTTTCCCCCGCTGTTTTTTCTCTTTTCCTGTCCTCTCAACTTGTTGCGTTTTCGGGGGTGCTGTGCTGCCCCCTTCTGGTCATTTCTCTCAGGTGTTCTGTTCTGTGTGTGAGCTGTCTTCTCTTCTTGCCTCTTCTTCATAGATGTCAGGTGCTTGTACAAATAATATGAGCCCCCCAGCTGTAACCTCCACAGAGGACTTCTTGGGTTTAATTTGGGGGTCAGTGTTAAAAAATCATCCGTTGATGAGAAAAAGACAGTTGTTTCAAAATATTTAATATTAGCTATTTTTCTCATAACATTGAAACTAGACAGTTGTTTATATTTTTTCCTACATAGTATTTTAGGAGCTCTTCTCAGAGTAAAACATACTTCCTATCTGCATAACTCTTCTGTTTGGAGCTTGCTAATTTTTTCTCAGTTAATTTTCAGTTAGCTGTGAAGATTCATTGTTCCTCCTTTTAATCAGGACAGGGTCATCTGGGAGTAGAGGATGTCTGGATTAACAGCGTTACAACACAGTTCTGTTTATCAAACAGTGCTGGCCTGACAAAGGTCCAGATTGTTCCTTTCTTCTCTCATTAATTTAGTTCCTTTATTTTCCTTTGAATTGTGCTAGGCAATAAGTTAACACAGGTCACTGTGTGCGTCAGCGGCTCAAACAATGGCCCGATAGTTTGTTATAACATGTTTAGATCCATTTGATTGGTCCTTGGAGAGTCTGGAGAGTCCAGCCTGAGCCCGGAATTGCTGCGCCAGTTACATGAGAGGGGATTGTGGGATTTATTTTTGGTTGCCCGTTCATATCCAGATATTGTAGGTATCGTGTTTAACATGGTCATTTGCTTTCAGTACAAGTCATTCATGTGAGGCTTACGAGTGGTCAGAGAGATGCGGTTGCTCGTCTGGGACTGTTGCTGTGTTTAAGAGAAGTCTATGTGGGGCAGAAACTGTGCTGATTGTGATCGCTTTTTCTACTCTTCTCAAGCAAGACCCTTTTTATTTATAAAAACACTCGTTCGAGATTAGACCGCTTCATAGATATGAGGTATGTTTGGTTTGAAGAGGTCAAACATAAGCCTTTCTTTTCACAGTGCCTTTTTATAGTCTAAGGGGATATTTGCTCAGCCGAGAATCGAGTAGTAGCATGAACTAAAATGCCAGATCATTATGTAACATTGGTTTTCCAAAAACAGATCCGCACTTAGCGCACCTCCAGCCACTTGGACTCCGGCACATGCCTTGTTGAAGCTACAAAGTCGACTTTGTAGTTAAAAAGCTAGAGAGGAGAAAAGCAGAGTGGTCGCCCCAAACCACTTCAGCAGTAAAGCACTTCCTGATAAAACTTGAAAGAAAATAAAAAAACACAACTGAAAAAAAAAAAAAAAACAACTAGTAAAGAGTTGAAATCCGTGATGCTGTCTGTCTTGGTGTATGGGGTCACCTCCCATGGGTGGCTGTCGATAAGAGCTAGCCTCCACAGGAGAGGAAATCACCTCCTATTGTGACTTCTTTTCATTCTGTGCCCCCACTGCCCCATTCCACTTTAGATTTGTACCATTGTTTGACCCCTTCTGCACAGACATGCACACTGGCTGTAGCCCCCCCCCTTTCAGTAAAAACCCACTACCCTGTAGGGCTCGTTATTTGGTCTGTTTGATCTGCTTCTGGATGCTTGCAAGTTCTTTTTGTTGTGGCTTTACTCATCCTTTGCCTGCAGAACCATTTTGTCAGTGTTTCAACTGAATGTGCAAATTGTAAATAAAACTGCAGTCGCGCTGTTCCATTCTCTCCATGTTTGTCTTGAAGAACAACATTCACTAAAGGTTTCGCCAAAAACCTCATCCCCTTCTACCCTGGGTATTATAGTGGATTTGATGAGGGGAAGGTGAATCCATCCCTTCAGTAATCCTCTGATTGTCCTGTGATTTGTCTGGGTTGTCATGCAGCAGCTTCTCATTGGTGACTGTTGTTCTTCTTGAAAAGGCTTTAATATTGGCTTCTTTGGAGCTCTCTTCCTTTTTACATAAGCTTTGTTTTCTTTTTCTTTTAAAAGAATGAAGTGTCCTTTTGGTATATGTCTCATACTAAATGACTTCATCTAATATTGTACATACTATAATGTACTTTTATTTTATGTTATAACTATTGTTAAATGGTAGATATTTTGTACAAAACACCCCGTGTACAGAATACAGAGGTTATTAGCAACTGAAGACAGTTGATATGTGGCACAGACTTCAACACATGTGACTATTTGCATTTAGAAACCATATAGATTTTGGATAGTTTTTTATCTATTTGTAATCCGACATCTTTTCTGTTTTTGTTTTTCCATCTCCAGACATGTGTTGAGATTCTACATACCTGAGCTTTTTGTGTGTGCTTTTATCCAAATATCCGGTGGTGTACATCTATCTATATACAGCAAATAAAGAGAACATGTGAGTTTTATATTTTCATCCTAAAAAAACACCAAACTGTTCTGCGTGTTGTCATCATTTTTTTTTTTACAGCACTCTTGATGAACGCCAGCTCATCTCTGGCCCAGAAGTCCTGTTAGAGGGTTTTTATTCAAACAACCACACTTGAATTAACAGCAAGACCTTGTCTTCAATGTGGAGTGCAAAGGTATCTGGATAACAAGTTTAAATCATAACAAATTAATTTACATATAGCACCATGAATTAAAACATCCAACTTTAATTTTGGAAACTAAAACTGACTTAGTACCTATTTTACATTGGATAAGCAAGTATTGCAGTAAATTTAAATAAGCAATGTAAATATGTTTATGGGAAATAAGAAAGGACAACTTATTAATTCACCTTTAGTCCTTTGAAATTGTTATACAGGCACTGATTTGTGGCATTTGTGTTGAAATGGCCTTGTGTAAATGTAAATGCAGTCTTTTGCTGTCACCTGCTGGACAACATTGGCAAACATTCAACACCCTTGAAAGCAAGAAGATTCATGTCAAGAGGTTTATCCTAATCTGAGGTGGGTAGAGTAGCTAAAAACTGTACCCAAGTAAAAGTACTGTTACTTTGCAAACAAGTACTCGAGGAGAAGTAAAAGTAGTCATCAAAATAACTACAGTACAAAAGTATTCACTGAAAAAATTACTTCATTAGCGAGTATCAACGGCACACTACTGCCTGAGGACAACTAAGTTGTGTCCACATGAAATAAAAGTAGTTTGTCTTTTTTTCCACACAAAGTACATAATTTGGTCTTTTCTGTCTCTCTTCATCATACGAATGAGCATGACTAGTTAAAGGCACACCGCCTGCACACCCTTAGCTGTGTGTGTATATATATATATATATATAATATTTGCATATTAAAAGTTTTGAAGCATCATATACTGTGTGCATATATGATTAAACTTATTAGCATTAACACACTTACAGCTCGCTTATTTTCAAAATTGAATCTCATTTGCTATATTTAAATAATAATAAGAATGTACCAACTAACTATGATAAGAATAAGCCTCATTGCATTTTCTCTAAATGATTTGACATGTTGTCTTATGTGTCTGTTTTTGTTTGAAATCAGTTTGGTTCTCTTGCTGCAGTACTGAATCAGGAGTCCATTCATTCATTGCCGACTAAACTGGCGTCAGCACTGGTTTCATTCAAAAGCAGTCATATTTTCATACTATATAATTCAAAGGACACTGCTTTTCTTTAGATGTTGCTAGGTGCTGCCATCAGCCATTCACAGTTGGCCTAACACTGGCGAGTCTGAGGGTTGGCACCCGCCCACCCTCTTGTGTCTAGCACCCCTGCTGGGATCTGCGCTGAACCCAGATGAACCGGCGGGGATTTAGAAAACAAATAGACCTGCGCATTTGTCCCCTCTGAAACACAGATGTCAAGCTGCTGCCGTGACAGTGATGGTGACACGGTGGAAAAGACGTGGCAATCATTTAGTTGTAAGTATCCCCTTCACCTTTGAACTGTTTTATCCCTATTTGTATTTGACAGTTTTGCCCTCAGTGCATTCCACAGATCCTATTTTTTGAAGACATACATTTATTTCCAAAATATTGTAGCATAATAGTCTTTGTCTCTAAATGACTGCCGTAATGAGGATGCAAATTGTCGCCCACAAAGAAACAATTTGCCTCATTATCAACACATTGTATCCCAATTATCTAAGAGGAAATATTCCTCTGGGCTGGATGCGCCTCTCAAAATCAAAATAGGCTACGTCAGTGGTTTTTGTGCGTGGTTAAAAGACTCTGTGTACCTCTCTCTCTGCTCTCAGATGAGGTCACTTGGGTTCATTATTCTCGCCTGCAGTCGGAGAGCTGTATTGTCGTTCTTGACTTGAAATCTATTTTATTATTTTTATTTTTTATCAGGATGTTCTGACAGCCTCCTTTGACTGTCAGTGTTGAAATCTTGCTGTGCAACCAAAAACATCTTGTCACGACAGGAGGTGTCGGAACCTATTGCCATGGAAACAGTGCTCAAAAGTTTGGAGCGTCGACCCCCATTGTGACTACATCCAATCAGATTTTAGGAAAAGCTTTCAGCGTTGCTTTACTTTACTCAGAAGTGCAGTGTGGGTACATCTGGGTGGACCTGATTCTGTGTCTGGGTGTGTGAGTGCGTGAATGTTCAGTGCCGGTTGGTGGATTGTGTGTGTGTGTGTGTGTTGGTGGTGTTTGTGAGGATTGGGAGCCAGAAAGTGACTCATCACGCCACCCCAGGGGTCTGAGATCCGACTTAGCTCCGTAGTCTTATATCCACATCTTCGCCTTTCTCACAAACTGAAGCGCTGTAGCACCCGAAGTCCTCTTGAGCAAAGTGATGAGTCACACCTTACACTTCAGCCGCCCTTCTCCACCACCCCTCGCCCCTACCCCACACCCACCCCGAAGATGGAGGGTTGGGGTACAGCCCAGTTCCAGTTTCTTTGATGCTTGACACTTCAAAGTCCTCGGCATCAAAGCCGGGGACTTGGGCTCAGGCCCGGTAGCGGCCCGTCATCCTGCCTTACACACACAAGAGGGAGAGACAGGATAGAGCCGTCTTCCCTTTAGGTTCATCTGACTTTAACAAGGTTAGCTTTCTTACAGGGGAGACAACAAGACACTGTGGGTAAAATTACAATTATGCTGAAAGATTTTTCTTTCGGTAGAATAATAAAACATGAAGTTGTACAAAATTACAAAAACATTTAATAAAGATAGAAAATGAAAATATGTTACAAAGAATATTTGTAAAAGCATTATAAGTACGGTGAGGTGGATTCATTACTACAGCCATTGTATTGTGGTAGATGTGTTTGCATCAGGCTCTCGAAAGTGGAGTAAGAAATGTCTGTGAATTTTCTTAGTCATCCAGGTCCATTATCCAAGGATGGTTGAATCAGGGGCACCTAGACTTGGTTGAAGATACTTAAAGACGTTTCACCTCTCATCCAAGAGGCTACTTCAGTGCTGGCTGAGTGGCCGGGAATCCCAGCTATTTAACCTCTGTGGGGTCATCGTCAAGATGATGATTGATAGCACTGGGTTCGGTAGTGCTCCTGGCTGTTTTGATGACATTTATTATGCTTGTTGGAGACGTCAGAGGCCAAGTCTGAATGACTGTTGTTGGCATTCTCACATGAGGCCAAATGTCAGAAGCACTAACGAACTAAGCGGTATCAATCATCTTGACAATGACCCCACAGAGGTTAAATAGCTGGGATTCCCTTCTAGGAAGCTGCTGAAGAAGCTTCTTGGATGAGAGGCGAAACATCTTCGAGTATCTTCAACAAAGTCCAGTTGCCCTTGATTTTAACCTTCCTTGGGTACCTAAGAAAATAGTAGGAAATACATATTTCTATTATGCTCTGCTATATTAGTAAAAGGCTGATAAATATGTACAGTGCATACAAGAAACAACCAAATCATTTTGAAATGCGTTAAAATAATTTTTTAGGTAAAAGAAGTTAGTGAAAAATGTCCATCAGTTTTTCATAGTCAACGTCTTCATCAAATCGTCAACCAACAGTCCAAAACCCAAAGATATTCAATTTACTGTCATAGATGACGTAGAAAACCAGGAATTTTTTGACACTTTAGCTTAAAATAGCAAAATAGACATAAATGATAAATCAAAACAGTTGCAGATTTATTTTCTGTCAATCAACTAATGAAATATTTGACTAAAAGTTTAATCTCTATCGTGTTTACTTTCAAATATGAGTATACTTGTTGCTTGTGGAGCGTTACATATTTTTTGTTCATATAAGTTACACAAAGAACTGCAGAGCTTACAAGACACATGGGAAA
The DNA here is from genome assembly GCF_021292245.1 of Micropterus dolomieu. Taxonomy (NCBI): domain Eukaryota; kingdom Metazoa; phylum Chordata; class Actinopteri; order Centrarchiformes; family Centrarchidae; genus Micropterus; species Micropterus dolomieu. The sequence continues at coordinate 10,307,404 of NC_060159.1, forward strand.
GATGGATATGACTGACCTTCAGCCAATCACACCAGTATAAATGCATTTGTCAAAACACTTGATTTGTGCTTCACCAGACACTTGATGGAGTAAATGACTGCAGACGTGTCTTAACACTGTCCAGGCAAAGTAAATAAAACTTTACCAATTGCCCACACTGTGTGTCTGTGTTCTGTATTTTAGTCTGGATTTAGGTTTAGAAACCTGCTGCTGATCACCTGGAAGCTTAAAAGGAGCAAAGGTGAGAAGGGTGAAACTCAGAATACAGTATGAGTTGTGACAGTGTCCTTTTCCCATCACGACATGAAAGCCATGGAGAAGCTGGTGCATGTTCAAAACTGACTTGTACAGTAGAAATGCAGTTTGCGACATGTTGAAGAGACTCCATGAGCACACTTTGAGTGTCCACTGTGAGTGATCTGTGCAAAACAGTAACCCACAAATGTTCAACTTAGACTCATGGCACATCCTCCACACAATTTTCAAGTAGAAAGCATGTAGACATGACTCCTAAGATTCTACCTCTGTGCCAGGGAGTCAAAATCAGAGGGAGGGACAGTTGGTAACGCAAAGAAAACATGGGTTTAAGGTGAAAACTGTCTATTTCCTGCCATGTATAAAGCTAAAAGATAAAAAGTGTTTTTTTGGGTTTTGTGGTCACAGCGGAATTTAAACATGATAATAATGTACACTCAAGGTATTACCCTCCAGAGTATCCTGGTGATGCTGTAAGATGAAACTGTTCTTAGACATCACAAAGGCTGAACTTTATTTTCTAGGATGTTATGTACAGTATATTCTTGATTTTAGTTTAGAGCTGAAATGGTAAGTCAGTCCAGTAATTTGTCAATCGCCAGAGAATTAATCAGCAACCATTTTGATAACTAATGAACCATTTCATTTCCTTTTTTAACCAAAAACAGCAAAAAGCAGTCGCTGGTTCCAGCTTCTCAGAAATGCTTGTTTGCTTGTGTTTGTTGGATGAAACAAGACATTTCCAAGACGTCATGTACATGTCAGAGGTCGCACGCCTCTGGAGCAACGAGAGGTTAAATGTCTTGCTCAGGTACACATTGGTAACAGTGGGGAGTTGAACCCAGGTCTCTCACACCAAAGGCAGGTATCTTCTCCATTGCACTCTCACCACCCCATTATTGTCACTGCATAGAGTACAGGCACTGACATGACAGCTGTAATGTGCAGAGTAATGTATGTATTTGTATAGAATAAACTGTGAGGGGTGGACATGTATACGCTAATATCTGTACATATGTTACCATATTCATTTATATGCAGTATTAACAGTATGAACAGTGAGGAATTAACATACAACATGATCAAAAAATATGTACAGTACAGGTATAAGTACAGGTAATGGTAATAGTGAGACATTATATACAGAATAAACAGCTGGGGGTATGATATGAACACAGTGTATGCACCATAGATCAGATAAATACAGCATGGGCAGTAGTATAAGTATGAAGACGCTATAGATCAGATAGACAGTAGTAAAAATAATGTACAGTATGTGAGAGCATATATAGTTGCAGGTAAGTGTATGTACAGTAGTGTGGCAGAGACAGTCATTGTGCCAATGTTCAGCCGCTAGAGGCAGCTCTGTGAGGGATGGTAGGTTCTGATAAGATGGAAAAACAAAGGATCAATCAATTAATTGGAAATAAATACAAACAGGTGAACTGACTGTGAATACTATTGCTAGCTGCAGCACTATGGTGGTTTTGGTCACAAATGCTCAGTAGTGATGCGAATACTCCTGAAAAAGGGTAAAAGTTTAACATTGGTTGGTTGCTTTTATTAAACAGACAACACAGAGAAGTCTTCTCTTTATTAGAACTAATCTTAAGACAGCTTTAAATACACCTATATATTTTGAAAGTCGCTGACTGTGGTATTATTGCAAACCATCTATGGACCAACGTCTGTAGCTTGAGAGGACATTGATTATTGCCCACTAATTCATGTGTGAGACTTTATGACCATGTGACTGCCTTTAAGAACAGTCGCTAATTAAACACTACATCCAGAAGCTTGCTGGCCTCTGCATATGGATCTAACGCTGATTATAATGTAGACAGCTCAGGTCTGACTGGGCAACAAGCTCCAGTTTCAGGAAAATGAGAATTATCACTTAACCCCGAATGCCACCTCTGCCTGATCAAAAATATATAAGAGTAAAAGTTTGTTGTGTGTGTTGTCCACGTACGTGTGTGTGCGTTTGGGAGATAAAACTGTGGTAACCTCTGCCCGTCAGTCCGGGCACAACAGAGTCACACCAGGATGCTCTTCCAATGTGAGCGTCTGGAACGCACACACACAGCCCTTTATTATCTTTCAATATCTGGGGCACCTGGGGATAACCCCATTGTCTGCAGCCATGCAGACACATAAGCCTTAGTCTGTACAAGGGACGTAGGTAGCTGTCTGACTATATGTGGGGCAGATGAACAAGAACAGCGTAAACGAGGCAGCCTCACCTGACCGTCTGGAGCCTTGCTGCTCTCAGCACACAAGGTCAGAACACACTTGGGGGACGTGAAGGGCAGACAACACCGACAGCAGAGTGCCTGTGTTTGGAAATAAGACGAGGAAGACGGAAGGAACTGGGCAGAGAAACAGACAAGCAGAGAGAGAGAGAGAGAGAGAAAGACACACGCGCAGCGGTCTCTCACACTCTTTTGCTCTTTTTCCACTTGGCTGAGCAATAGACGGATGTGCAGAAAGTGATGGAGGCAACCTTTCGCAGAAGGGGATGTTCAGATGAGAGGCTTTATCTAAACAGCACGGGTGAATGATTTGTCTCAGCATGTGCATGGATGCATTTGGACGGTGCTGTGGGTGTTTTTCACTTACCATGTACGTAACAAGGGGTATGCTTAGCAGGTGAATTTTGTCTGGGCACATTATCACACATGTATTACAATGATTTGTACAAAATGGGCATTCCACTTCATATAACCTCCTTCAAGTTCCACTCAGACAAGCTGTGAGCACACGCGTACTCTGCAGATCCAATTTCAAGCTTATTTCTAGCGCCTGTTGTTTGTATGAGCTTCCATACATTATTGCCGGATGCTATTGTTTCAGTATAGTACAGATTTCTGTACTCTTCCCCACGTCTCAAACATGCTTTTCAACATGCATCTGATCCATTTGACTTTGAGACAGACCATTCTCAAACCTTCCATTCCTGGGGGGAAATTCTTGAAAAGGTTGTTTACAAATAATAAAATTAATTAAATTATTTTATTAAAATTAATAAAATAATTTGCTTGATGTTTCCCAGTCAGGTTTTAGAGTTAGCCACAGTATGGAAATTACCCTGATTGGGGTTGTAAATGATCTTAAAATGAGCACTGACAACCATAAAGTTTCCATGGCACCTCAGTGCAGCCTTTGATACAGTTGACCATATTATTCGTCTTCGGCACCTTGAACACTGTTAAGGCCTTAGAGGCACAGTTCTTACCTGGCTTTCTTCTTATCCTACTGAAAAATCTTTCTCTGTATCTATAGCAACTTTGAATCAGATGGAACATATTATATGGAGTCCCTCAGCGGTCTGGTGCACAGCTGTTTAAATTGTATATACTCCCACATGGGTCCATCATTCAGCAATACAACACTTTATATCATTTGCTGATGACAGACAGTTTCTGCAAGTGAGCTTAGGCCACTGAATGACCCACATCCAATTCAGCTTAACTGAGGACAAAACAGAGATTGTTTTAGTAGGTAAGACCAGCTTCACTCTTTGTTAACTCACCTGTTGGTTAAAAACCTTGTGAGCATGCCAAAATAAGGGGGTGTGATTTTGGATGCTGATCTTGACTTCCAAAAGCACATATCTAATTTCTCCAAGACTGCCTTATATCATTAATATTGAGTCATATTGCCTAACATTGGACATTTTCTGTCCACACTGAATCTGTTAAATATGCACTTCTGCTCTGTCATGTAAACAAACCACTTAAGTAAAAGATGGGGGAGGACTTGTTGCCTTTCTACATTTGTACGTTTTAAACAGAAAACACGTGTTTTATATTGTGATGTGTTTCTTTCCTGCAAGCTAGCTCTTCTGAGCATCCGGACAGAAAACACACAAAAATAAATTTTCTATCTCCCTTCAGCCAACTGCCACCTTAGGTTTTCCTGGTTAAATGAGGAGGTATTGTATAGATAACTGTTCATTTCAGCTTCATGAATCAACCGTTCCTCACCCATGATGCAGCGCTTTCAACATGAGCGACAGGAATAAATTGAATCGGGGTGCCACAAAACTGATGTTGCTCCCGGCCAGTTAGGACATCCCAAAAGAAAACAATGCAATCACACTGATTTTGTTGCTTGCACTCGCTTTGCATTCAGTTACATGATGTTAGAAATATTTAAAGTTAGATGCTTCCTTCTTGCGTCTTTGACATGCTCACAGAACACACACTGGACAGACCCCTTAGATCATCAAGAATATGTCTCCTCACTATACCTAGAATACATTCTATATGAGCTGGTGCCTTCAGTCATACGGTCCTACTATCTGGAATTATCTAGCACATGAACTAACAACAGTGTCTTCTTTTAAAAGCAGACTAAAAACACTGTTGTTCATTCTTAAAATGTCGTCATTTTAAAGTGTCTTTTTTAAGGACATTTTGTGCGCCATACTGTGGTGCCATGTCAATGCATTTTAAACTTTTTGCATGTAATTTAACAGTTTAGTCCCCATAGACTGCAGCAACACAGGAGGTTAACCCTATAACTAGCAGACGTAGGGTTAACCGGTCAACATGCATACTTTTAGTGACTTAGGTTTAGGTGCACACCCCTGTGATGATTAGGGTAAGGGTAAGAGGTTTCGGAGGGCTGTCAACGCCTAAAACAACACACTAGCTACCTAGCTATTCACACTTTGGCTACCTAATGTAGCTAAAATAGTTAATGCCGTTTAGCCAACATAGCGTGGCTATAACGTTAGCTACACGCTACTCAAAACATCATAGTTTGGTTTACATAACGATGTCACTTAACTTAAGTAACTTATGCAACCTACTCTTTGTTTCACACCTGGGTCAAAGTCCGGATTATTGCCCCTCCATCCACCCCCCACCATCTACTTGGACTTTTTTTTGATTATTTATATCCTACACCTGTCTTTTCCCTGTGACAGTTGGCATAATATAGCATGCTGTTTCTGCACAATATCAGTAGAGACTAATTGCTTGAAATGACACTCGAAAAGCAAAAAATGCATTGGAATACCATGCGAAATGACTTAAGAAGACATGTTGTTCATATGTCATATGGTAATACCAGGCTGATACAAACTGGATGGTTTGAGAGAGAAGGAGAGAGAGAGACATTATACCTATATACTGCACTCCAGCGACCGCCTGGGATGAGAACATGTTGGTGATACAGGCTAGCAAGGCTAAATGGAGCTTAGCTTCTCTTTACAGGCAACAGGTGGGCAGTGTTATAATGGACATGTGCTCAAGACTTTAAAACCTGAGCTACTGCTCTCTCATTTCATGCACAAAGTTGTACTAATATACTTGTGAGGATGCTGTCTTACAAATAAATTAGAGGCTGATGCTAACTTACTCAAGCCTTGCCATAATTCTTCAAACTAAACAAAGTCTTAACCCTAATGTAATAAATAGTGAACCTTGCGCGGACCAGATTTGTCTCCCTAGACAGGAGTCCAAAATGAGAGCAATAAACAGAATTTCATATGCTGCTCAGAGGTATTAAAGCAAATACGTGGTATTCCTACTTATGCAGAGCCACACGTCAGAGGTGCAGAGACATGCGTCATACAGGGGCCGCACTGTACCACACAGCACTGAGCCTCTGAAGTGGAGGATGGGAGAGAAGAGTGAGGTTCAAGGGGAAGGACTGTACGTAAAGCTGTCCTTTGATCTTAACCAGCATACTTATGGTAAACATCTGATATACTGAATACTTCAGTGTGCATTTGGTTCAGTATGTTTGACAGAATGATCAGAAGAGAGAAGATGCCACTGCAACAATAAACTGTGAAAGATCACTACACAAAGATATCCAAATCGTCTGATACTTGACTGACTTTCTGTCGTTTTTAAGATCTTTTCTGTCAGTCGGGTCAGAATAAGAAATGAGCAAGCCAACTGTAATTTGACCGAGGCTTTGTTATCGAAAGCAGCGCCCAGTGACATCTGCAATAGCCAGATCTCCAGATAAATTGATCTCATAGCAACTGCATTGCCATGGCAACCGGGATACAGATGCCACGCTGAGGTGATATGCAGAGTGACTGACTGCCAGACTGATACTTTTTCAAAAGAAAACACATAACTGAATGATTCATCTAGTTTCCATCCCTAAAGTATTGTCTGCATCATTGCCATCCCACCATCTCCTGCCTATTTTTCATCCTCCAATTATGTTTTATCATTTCTCCAGCCTCCTCTCACCATGATAGATATTCCTCTTCAATATGGATCAGTAAAATTTGTAAAAGTTGGTACAGGTAACACTTGTAAGTACTTTATTCTTCTAATTTTAAATATTTTCTCTTCATACAAGTGGATTGAGTCAGATAACATGTTTACCCTACGCATTCAACAGTGGCCCATGATTAGCGCTGCTGCTATAAAAATCTCCCAAATGCAATAAAGTCGTTATATCTACTAGGTGCCATATGTAAGAATTTGAATCAATTAACATATGCTAATCACTTTGTATTGCCACAGTGCAAAAGGATTGTAACATAACTTGCCTTTCTTCCTGGGGCAATCAATCCCCTTGCAGAACGCCTTGTCTGCTGGATGCAGTTATCATTTCAAGGTCCACTAGGACCTAAGTTGATGAGTGTATGTCTGTCGTATGCTGCTGGGGATGTCCAGATCATGTTTTGGGAGTGCAAGCAAACAGATTCTGACTGCAGTTCAGTTAACAGCCACCAGTGTCATTAATAACAAGGATTTTTTGAAAGTTACACATAGAACTTCTATCAATCAGAGTCAGGGAAGAGTGAGGAAATTAAATCGAACACCACCTGACAGCTCAAAGGTAGGCCACTCTTCGTTATCAAAGGGGGTACCTATTTGTCTTTCTGTAAAGTCTTTTATTTAGCTAAATACATAGTCAGAGAGATATAGTCCCCTCCAGAAGTATTTGTGTTTGTGTTCACTGAAGACATTTGGGTTTAAGATCAAAAGATGAGACAAGAGTTCAGCTCTCATTTCCTGGTATTCACATCTAGATGTGTTAAACAACTCAGGACATACCACCCTTTGTTTGAACCCACCCATTTTTCAAGTGAGCAAAACTACTGGAACATGACAGATGTTTCTTGTTGCCCAGGTTTTGCCTTTTAGGTTGACTGTCCAAACATTAAATAGCTCTGCATGACTAGTCTAAGTTTTCATCCTTGGTTCAAACCTATAAAGACTGCATTTTCTGTTAAAGAGGATAAACCAACATGAAGACCAGAGAGCTGTGTATGGGAGAAAAGCAAGCCATTGCCAAGCTGAGAAAAGAAGGAAAATCGACCAGAGCCATTGGACAAACATTGGGCAGAGCAAGCACAACCATTTGGAATGTCCTGAAAAAGAAAGAAACTACTGGTGTACTGAGCAACAGACGTCGAACAGGTCGGCCAAGAAAAACAACAGTAGTTGATGACAGAAATATGGTGAGAGCTGTGAAGAAAACCCCCAAAACATCATTAAGTGACATCACCAACAACCTCCACAGTGCAGAGGTGAAGGTATCACAATCCACTGTTGGAAGAAGAGAGCAGAAATATAGAGGCCACACCACAAGATGCAAACAACTCATCAGCAGTGAAAATCCAAAAGGCCAGATTGAAATTTGCAAAGAAGTACAGAGATGAGCCGCAAAAGTTCTGCAACACAATCTTATGAAGTGATGAGACCAAGATTAATATCTACGAAAGTGATGGAAAGGCCAAAGTGTGGAGAAAGGAACTGCTTATGATCCGAAGCATTCAAGCTCATCTGTGAAGCATGGTGGAGGTAATGTCATGGCTTGGCCGTGCATGGCTGCTTCTGCAACAGGCTCATTAATATTTATTGATGATGTAACTGATGATGGTAGCAGCAGAATGAATTCAGAAGTGTACAGAAACATTTTGTCTGCCAATTTATGGAGAAATACATTGAAACATATTGGGAGGAAGTTGATCATGCAGCAGGACAATGACCCAAAGCAAACTGCCAACAAAACAAAGGACTTCATCAGGGGAAAAAAGTGGAAGGTTTTAGACTGGCCAAGTCAATCACCTGACCTTAACCCAACAGAGCATGCATTTCACCTCCGTTAAGAGGAGACTGAAGGGAGAAACACCCTGAAACAAACAAGAACTGAAAGAAGCTGCGGTAAAAGCCTGGAATAGCATCACAAATGAAGAATGCAACAGTTTGGTGATGTCGCTGGGTCGCAGCCTTGAGGCAGTTATTGCAAGCATGGGTTCTGCCACCAAATATTAAATGTTATTTACTTTAAGATTATCTGTTCCATTACTTTTGTTCACCTAAGAATGCTGTAGTCTAAAACAAACGATGGTATGTCCTAAGTTGTTTAACAGATCTAGATGCGAATACCAGGAAATAAAAGCTCAAATTCTGAACTCTTGTCTCATACTCATCTCTTGATCTTACACCCAAATGTCTTGAGTGCACAACAAAAACAAAGGAATTTGCCTTACTGTTCCAATACTTTTGGAGGGGACTCTATGTAGTGAGAGATATGTCTTAAAGGCATTAAATGAATCGTAGCGAATGACCGTTATTTATTATTAGCGCCTTCAAATCACAGAATTCATATATTATTCAATTATATATTCAATTCGTATGGTTCAAGTCCGGGGCACCACCTATGTTTTCCAAAGACTGAGGAAACTTTAAATTAATTGCTGAACTATTAATTATAGTAATTTAATTGGTAATTATTTCAATTTCCTTCTAGAGGTTGCTATAGAGTTGGCTCGGTGTACAGTGACCGTATACTACTTCATGCACACAAGCCATTTAAACAAGTTATTTATAAATGAAAGGTTTATTAAACTACAAACTAGACACACAACAACAACTACTAAACACAAAAAAACACAAAGTGTAGACTAAAGGCCCTTTCAGGAAGTGAAGATTTGAGCTCTGCTTTCTGCTGGGTTTAGTACAGCTTTGACCCCAACGTGCACACAAGCTTGACAAGTGGTGCGCGTTGCTTGATGCAGCAACAAACTGGCCTGGCGTGACGCAAGCCATTGAAAATATTGGGTTTCATAGCACAGCGGTGCAGTCGTCTTGGTGTGTCTGAAAGGCCCTTAAATGCAACCATTAATAAACACGTTGGATACGACATGAACAATTACTTCATTGATAGATGAGGGAATTCACTAAACCCTTAATATGGCTTATGGATAAGCAAGCATGATTTCTTAAATAAATGTACAGGAATGCAGGAGTGTAAACAAGGAGGCAGGTAGAAGGAACCTTTAAAGTTAGAGAGAAATTCAAGTTAAAGCACCGATCAGTAGCTGAGAGGTTTCAGGAATCACAATAATTTGCACTTCTTATCATGATTAGATCAATTTTGAAGCGAGATTCTAATGTTACTTCTGTCCAAACACTAAGTTACTTTAGTAATTGGTAGCATCAACCCCAGTATCACAGAAAAGTATGTTGTTTGACCTGAGTTTGAGTTGACCAGGGAAGATGTTGCTCTGGAGGAGGGAGGAGGAACGGTATAGCTCCCCTGCGCGTTTGGAGGTGGAATTTGATTGGTTCTTGGGGCGCTCTCAGGCATCGTCAGTTCCACAAGGCGACTTTGGCTTGAATCGGTTGTCTCGCTCTCAGCTAACCGCAGGATGTCAAGATGTCCTCTGGCAAAGTTGTTATCTTTTGTTCCTTGTTCCCTATATGGATTATTGATGAAGTCCGGGTTTCGTGAGAGTCATAAATTGGCCCATTGTCACTTAATTTTTATTGCCGTCCTCTCTGAGTCCTGGCTGGGGTTTTCTGGCATGTAGGGTTCAGGTCATCGTAAAACGGGGCAATGGTCACTTAACTTCCATTGAAGTCCTGGCATGATTTGCGTACACTCAGAAGAAAGTGAAGACAGAATGTTTGGACGTACAAGAAGCATGTGACTTAAATGTCCACTGAACCTTCCACTACAAAGATGGCGGGCAGATGAAAACATTAGATCTGTGTAGAGCGATGGAGGAGACTGTAACCTTCCTCAAGTTTATGAAATAAAATTAAAAGGCATATTTCCACCATGGTTGTCCATTGCTTGAAGTTTGACTGGTACACTTTAATTCCGTCATCTTGTTGGGACTCTTGTGTAATGTTTTAATGGCACCGGACCATAGAATTAGTGACACCAACTGTTGATCTTCATGCGACCAACTCCTAATATTTGCATAGCAGTAGTGGATAGATTTTTTCTCCTCTGGGGATTTTTTAATTTTCTGAATATTCTGTTTAAATTTGCTTTTTATTAAACAGGTGAATCCTTAATAAAAAAAAGACCTCATGGATCTGTCTAACTCAAAAAACCCTCATACTAACTTTAGCTGAATTTGAAATGCACTTTTGTATTGAACGAGGACTGCATATTTTGTCCCTGATCTCTTAAAATTGCATTAGTAAGAGATCTCTTCATGGCTAGTATGACGAGAAGGAATGACAACTGCAGCCACCATCCATACTCAACGTGTACATATGTGAGTATTGTTTCAAAGACAGACTGAAACAATGTTAACCCGTCTTTAAAAGAAATCTATCAATGCAAATGTGAAATAGTTAGCAGTCAAGATCTGAACTAAACTTACATGAACTTATATCAAAGTCAAATACCAGCATGCTTTCATGTCTGGTCAACTTCCCACTGGAAGCTCCAATCATTCTTTCAGCCACATTATTATTCCTTATGTTGTATCCAGAGTTTATGAAACTGTCTACAATCCCCTAGTGTTATTGTCTGGTCTGTTCTATGTATTATTAGTATATGTTGTTTTCACAAGTTATATCCTCTGCACACCATAAGTCTCATACACTATATGAGACTTCCTTCTCAGGAACTAATATCCCTGCTCCACAAGGCTCAGACTTGATTCCATTAAAATGCTGTCCTCCTTGTTCAGTGCAGGTGTGTTGTCCTGCTGAAGTCTTATAGTGATAGACGCCACTGCATGCCACGTGTTTTCTTAACATCTTCCTTCACCTGTTTGCCATTTATAATACCTTTCGGATGAGGTGAACCTGTCTCTGATAGACAGCCACATTCCTGCCTTCAGTGTTATTCCAAATAAAAAGCTTCTGTGATCTAATTATAAAGCTACCCTGAGAGTCACTGAGTTCAGGAGACGTAAAATTGTGTCTTAAAAGTGTGTGTCGAAGAGTGTCTTTATGGATTTGTGGTCCCATGGTTCTGCATCATATGACTTCAAGGATTTGCAGCTAAATAGAAAGTCATGGGATTGGCTAGATGAAGCGATATCATTTCAACAAAGCATTTTATGTCCTGCCAAGCCGTACCTTGTTTCAAACACGATCATTTTATTGAACTGTACACAACAGGGTGGTTTGGGAATAATTTTTGATATGTGCCAGGACAGTACTTAAGGCCCTAAATCAGAGGAGGGAAGTGCTCTTTTTGTTGCATTAAAATATGACCAAGATACTTCTCTAGAACCATATAGGTAATCCAGCGTGCAGGAGCTGGAGGAATGGGGGGGACGGGACTGAGTGATTGCAGTAACAACAACAACAAAGGGGGGGGGGGGGGAATCCATACATGGAAAATGTGCATACTCAATCTACAATGCAACCTACAGAAAAGAATATATAGAAATGCCAGCAAGCCCCCGCTCCACCCATGCCAGGGTGGGGCGGGTCTGAAGAAAAAAAGGATGCTGAGCAGTGAGGACACCGCTGTTTATACGGTACGCATGTACAGTAGCAATGTCCAATTGGTCGGCTACTTACAGTATGCAAAATTTCAGTGTGCGAGTACGTGCGTGTGATAGGAGAAGAGGTAGTACCCATAGAGTCCAATAGAGGGCGGAGCCTGTGTGAGATAGAACTGAGAAATGGGAGAGAAAACGGGTTAGACAGCTTATATGCCTGAGTGCATGTGATTGGATTTGAGAAGCACAGGTGGATGTAATGAGTGAAGCACGGGTGGTTGATTGGAGGAATTGAATGAAGCGCAGGTGGTCGAATAAGTGAGAGAGGTGTGGTCCTGTTCCTGGACCTCAGTTTATATAAATCCATATAAAAACACTAATTTCTGCAGCTTTAAATATACATAAAATGTGTACTTGCAAAAATACTTGAAGTGCGTATGTAACAGGATTTTGGATCAGAAGATCAGCTATCTGGCATGAGTAGGCATTTTGTTATTATTGATATTTAAGAGTCCTAGGTTTCCCCTCCTTGGAATTTCCCAGCGTGCTTCAAGAGGGATTATGAGTTGAAACTGTTTGTGTGTGTTATTCAACAGTTAATAATTTTATTTAACCAGCGAATGCCTCACTGAGATTAAAAACCTTTTGTGTGCTGGCCAAGACAGCAAATAAATTCTTGGTCCAAATCAAATCACATTTTATAACACAGTAAATGTCAACAACATAAAAAAGGACACTCTTGCTACTTCTGCCTGGTGCCTTTATGTCTGGAAGATAAATGTAGAAATTAAGAAGCAGAACAGGCTACATCTGACAAAAAATGTCACCACAGTTTTTCTAATGAACAATAAAAACAAATAGTACAATGTTGTTATTCCATTCTTTTAACTTCAGTAATAATAATAAATAACTAGCAATTATCAAACAAAAGTACAAAGTGCTTAACAAAAGACAGGGCGAAAAAGGACTTGAAACACCACCACAGATGATAAAATACATGAGGACAAAATAAAAACAAAAACTGAAATCACAATGAAGTAAAACAAATTCACTATAAAATGAATGAAATGGAATAGAAAAAATAGCTACTTTACTTAACTAAAATAAAAACCTTGAGAATAACTCATGATATGCCCTCCGATAAAAGGGCATTTTTAGAAGAGACTTAAAAGAGGCCACCTACTCTGAGAGCCTTATTTCCTCAGGCACGTCGTTCCAGAGCCTCGGGGCCCCGACAACAAAAGCTCTGTCACCTTTAGTTCTAAGCAAGTATCATTTACCCTGCCTGAAGATCTTAAACTATGCTGAGGCTCATAAGTAGTTAAAAGGTCTAATAAGCTGGAGCCAAGCCATGGAGAGCCTTAAAAGCAATAAATAAAATCTTAAAATCAATCCTAAAACAAACATCGAGCTAATGCAAAGAGGCTAAAACAGGTGTGATGTGATCGTACCTCCTAGTTCTAGTTAAAAGCCGAGCAGCTGAATTTTGTATATTTTGTAGTCTGTAGTATTTTGTACTTCAGTATATTGTATATCGAAGGACTGCTGTTTTTATGTCTTTGTCTTTCATTGCAACAGAGACTTTGTAACGAGTCTGAAACACTGGTTGCTGCTTACAGTGTCACAGAAGTTCAACCTTTAATACTCCAAGCTGCAAAATAATGTTAACATTGATTTTGTTTCATAACTATAAAACAACAGCAGGATGTCTTATAGGAGCATATATTTTTAAATATGTGATTAAAAGCTTTTCAAAAGCTGATTCATATTTTACTAGTGATAAAATATGAATTAAAGCTTAAATTTCAATGTAACCATGTAATATTTACACCAGTAGATGTACTAGTTATGCATTTTTCCCCTCAGTAAATATTATCAGGTATCAGAGGTTAAAATGTACTCAAGGATCCAAAGTATAAGTACTAATTTACAAAAACAGAAGAGTTTAGTTTCACAGAGCCAAGGAGTCAAACTTGTATCCCTAGTTTTTCATGATTTCAGATGAGTTGACGTAAGACAGGAAAGATAGAAGTAAAGAAGTTGGGTAGGCAGGAAGAAATAGAGATTGAAAGAAGAAAAGGCCATTAGGAAGTACACAAAGAAGGAGAGAAGACGGGATGAGAGGTTGGCAGTTCATTTTGCCAACGGCAGGATGATATTTCTGAAATGCAGGGTGTCACAGCCCACAGACTATAAAGAACAGGCACATCTCAGTCACATTTTGTGACTCATGAGTCACAGTTGAAGCAGAAACCAATACCCCTACACACCATCTTCAGACCCATCTTCTATTCACTATGTATTTAGCACATCAACTGAAGACTATATCAATTATTTTGTACCAATGAAAATAATTTAAAAGGTCAAAATGTCTGTGATCAGTGAGGAGGAGAATCAGCTTTGACCCTGTTGACTAATGCACAGGCATAAAAGGCATAATCTGATAAAAACAAGATAAGATTTACTGCCTGTAGCATGTCATCAGTGTTTGAACCTTTAGTCTAAAGTTGTGTAATGTTGCATGAAAGGGGAATCCCCCCCATTTCCATGTGATTTTCTTAAAAGAAGTTTGGTTAGATTGAGAATATTTCACACGCTTCCACTACAAAAACATGTTTTGTTCTGTGCTGTTGTCTTTTTTGAAGTTACAACACTAATTAATGGAAACTTCCTGCAACAATAGTGAGAGAAAAATCAAAAGCAAGGTCGCCACAAAATTCTTTTTAATGTTTCTCTGTGGGGAGAAAAATAAGTTATGAAAGCTAAATCTGAGATAAAATGGCCTGTCAAGAATGCATTATAATTGGTATTTTGGTCAAAGTGTATGCCTCTAAATGTTTGTAGCAATAACTTTTATTTCTTTTAACATGGTTGATCGAAATTCATTATTATATTCTATGATTCCAGCTCCCAACAGATCTAAATTACCCAAATTCACCGACTCATGATCTTCCCATCAAGGTTATTATAGTTTTGGATTTTTCATTAGTTTTTATTTTTATTTTGTTTTGACTTTTTGTTTTCAGTTTCAGTTTAGTTTTCAACGTGGTTTGCTAGTTTAGTTTAGTTTTTATTTTGTTTTAGTGTTAGTTTTAGTCTTCGTCGCTGCAGGATGCCAGGCTCAGTTCAGTTTAGTTCAGTCCAGTTTACTTTTTTCACAAAACATTTAAATACAAGTACAATCATTAGAAATAATGCAGATCTGTGAAAAGGGACACCTTTTTTAAGCTATCTGAAGCTTGTATGTAGGGGCCCAAACACTAAGAAAATTTTGAAAAGTACTAACACATTGTCTACATAAATACTACAAATAAATGAAGCACATGTAATCTACAGTTACAATTACTAAGATACATACAGAAAACCCTAAGAGCAAACTAACCTAATCCAAGAAATTCATTGCATCAGTCTCTAGCTCTATCATTCATGGTTAAATAGGTGAAATACAATAAATGGAGGTGAAATACAATTGATGGAGAGGTCCCTAGCACCCTGAAGGAAAGTATGACTGGAAAGCAGTTATATTAAAATCTAAATCTTTCTTAATCAAAAAAAAAATAGGTATTAAAACAATGTGAAGCACAGGGCTGACCCCAAAAAACACACATTAGCTGACATGTAGTAAATATGATGATCAGCAGACACGTTAACCCAGCCCAAGGGGAGCTCACAGTCAATGGACAAGGGGCAAGTTAATCCCACACTCAGGATGAGCTCTAAGCCTGACGATCAGAACAGAACAGAACAAAACAAGGAAAAGAAAACCACCAAGACAGTGACTCACTACCTGCAACCCAAACTAAACAAACCATAACTGTACAGTTGTTGCACATATTATTTTCTACCCATGTATGTATAAAAGATAAAAGAAAACGTTCAAATTCCACCAACTACGCATCTGGGCTCTCTTGACAAACAGGCAGCGTGCCAGCTCTTCATGCGGAGGACAAACGTGTAACACACCCGCGGCTCACCAACAGGTGCCTATCGGCTAATCACTGCACGCACCGCTGAACTGCAGGTCTGGAACTGACCAACTGCCCCGCACCGTCAGTTCCTCCGCCTTCATATCCTCTTGAAATGTAGGTTTATTTTGGTCCTATGAAATAAATAAATAAATAAATAAATAAAGGAAAAATAAGGATATTTACTCTTTCATTTTAGTTAGTTTTAGTTACTTTTGCAAATCTACAATACAGTTTTAGTTATCGTTTTTTTTAAAGCCTCGTTTTTATTTTTATTACAGTTAACGATGTTTTTTCACATCTAGTTTTCGTTATTTCGTTCATCTTCGCTAACGATAATAACCTTGCTTTCCATCCACCTTTTCAACCCAGAGGGAAATGGTATTGATCTTGCTAGCTAGAGCTAGGGGCATAGCACAAACTTCTGGGCCCTAAACCGTCTTTATGGGCCCTCTTCCTCTCTTGGTCCATGTCTCTCCCTGTTTCGATCCAGGGTGTCAGTGTGGACATTGTGGAGGATGACAAATACCTGGGAGTGCACACTGACAATAAACTGGACTGGGCCAAGAACACCCAAGCCCTCTACAGGAAGGGCCAAAGCCGTCTCTATTTTCTGAGGAGGCTGAGGTCTTTTAACATCTGCAGGACGATGCTGAGGATGTTTTGTGTCTGTGGTGGCCAGTGCTATCCTGTTTGCTGTTGCATGCTGGGGCAGTAGGTTGAGGGTAGTGGACGCTAACAGACTCAACAAACTGATCTGCAAGGCCAGTGAAGTTGTGGGGGTGGAGCTGGACTCTCGGTGATGTCAGAGAGGAGGATGCTGTCCAAGCAACAAGTCATGTTGGACTATGTCTCCCACCCACTCCATAACGTGCTGCTCAAACACAGGAGCACTTTCAGTGCAAGACTCATCCCCCCAAAATGCACCACAGAGCGCCACAGGAAGTCATTCCTGTCTGTGGCCATCAAACTCTATAACTCGTCCCTCTAAGTGGCTGACACATGGGCCCTTAGATAGTTATTATACTGGACATTATTACCTTTTTTGTACAATATTATCTGTTTTATAAGTAATGTTATAATAACAATTATTATTTAATACCATAATGGTTCTTTAATAATGTAAATATTGCAAATACCCGCACTCCTTTATATTTTTCTTTATATCTTATATTTATACTCTCATATTTATATACTCTTTATTCTACTTACTTTCTATTATTATTTTCTATTCCTGATGCCTTGATAAGTGTGCAACTGTGACAAAAGAACTTCTTCTCAGGGATCAATAAAGTATTTCCGATTCTGACTTTAAGCTTTGCTTGGTAATTGATAGATAAATTGTCATATGACTATGTAGCTATGAAGCTGATTAATTTATGATGCTGATAATGATGCAAATATGCGTAAAGCTAGATTCCTTGCTGACTGCCTTCAATCTAAACACCTTCTGATATTAGTCTAAACCATTCTTTGACTGTGTAAGTCTGATAGCCTCCGCTGTTTTTTTTATTTTTTGGGGGGATGGAGGGGAATTCAGTCACTCAATTAATTTAGTTATGACACTACTTGCTTAGAAATAAAACACTGCAAACTTTCCATTCCAGGGTCTTAAGCCTCCTCCATCTGGGTAATCAGAATTAATAGCACACCTTGCACATGATGTTCAGCACAACATTGTCTATCGTTCATCTGACTGTAAATATTATGGCTAACTGCTGATGGAGGCACTGTTTTTGGTCCTTCCAAGGCTGTGACAAGAAGCCTTCAGAGTGAGCATGCAACTGCTGCTGGTGCGCTTCAATGGTAAAAGTGCTAAAAGAATGCATACATGCACTAGACTATAGGAAACAGTGGAAAACATTTTGGCAAACACCAGGGAATGTGCAGTTGCACACAACCTAAAGTTGCCTGACTGTAGAACAATTTGGACACCATCTCGTGTTCGCAACACCACAGCAGTGGAGGACATTGTTGCAGGACAAGGTGAATCACTGAGAAGGAGAGAATGTTATGAGGCGCTTGATCTAGTGAGATCAAAAATCAAGTGCAGGTTTGATCAAAGTGGGATGAGAACAGCAGCACAGAAGGAGCAGACTCTAATGGACCCGTGAAGGGCACAGCTGTAACTCAGGCCTGTTTCGGAGCAACATTGAAGGAGCTTCTTTATACCTCCAACTGAGGACACTGCATGACCTGAATAAACCTGAGAAGTATGAAATTGGAGAATTTATGTCAAACCTGCATCCACAAACAAGAAGACTCTTCAGTGAGGTTAAAAAAAACTAATCCAGCTGTTTATGTACTGCATCCTCAGAGGTCTTTCTCTGGGCTTCATCGGCCGAAAACTTTGTTCTGACTCAGAGGTGATTAACTCATCTGGCATTGCTGCATGTGCAGTCTGCCTAAGGTAGGATGTTTCTATTTTATTATTATTATTATTATAAATTTTATGATTTTTTATTTTATTACTAATGCCATGCAGTAATTTCTTATGTTGATTTGTATTATACACCAAAGTTGTGATTTTTACAGGTTGGGTTTAGAAGTTTGGCAGATTAGGACTGCACTCTTATTGCACTGTATTTTCAGGATCGATTATAACCAGGTTTGCTGTTTGTCTGTGTTACCAGTTGCTCTTACTTTACCAGACGCTGTGGATGTTTGACTGCTTTCTGACTGTGTAAGTCATGCTTCCTCATGCGTGCAAATTAACAAGCAGATGTAAAGATGTAAATCATAAATAGTTGTGATAAAAAATATGAGGTTTGCGCAGCATTTTGTATGACGTCATTAAGCGAGTGGGCCACACTTTCAGCACCCCCAACTCCAATCACCTTCCAGCGTCTCTGCACGTGGGCCAAGTCTCTGCTGTGTGGTTTTCATGTATCCAGATTCCTTCATACCTCAGTTGATTCTCATTGTCTCACCACATGCATGTAGTGTATGGCTGTGCATATAAGTTGAGAGGTGAACTGAGGGCAGGGGAACTGACATGCTCCCTCACCTCCGTCCTGAATACTCCTTCACCACGTTTTCCATGCTAAAAAGGAAAACGTGTTCCCATTTGAATCTCACTCTTCAAATCAATTACAGCCCTTCAGGCACAAACACGGTGATTAGAGGGTCAGTCAGTCAGTGATGTTAGACCAAAGAGCTTTGTAAAATGACCTGAGACTGATTGATAACACAAAAAGTCAGGGGGAAAAAAGGCTATCACTTTCAAGCAGGACTGACCTCTGTTTCTCTACAGAAAACATCATCTTGACAGCAGAAATGCTGGAAGGTGATTGGTGTTGGGATGCTAAAACGGTGACCTACTTGCTTGATGACATCATACAAAATTAGTAAACAAATCTAGTCTGAATGTTTAGGATACAATTCATGATGTACGTCCTTTATTGCATTAAATGACAGGTGAAAAAATGTTTTTGCCAGGATAATCCAGAGGGATGTGGATGCAGACATAATGGCAGACCTCCACAAGAAGCACCTCCGCAGTTGAAAGGAAATCCACTTGTGGAAGAAAATGGAAAAGACAAGAAGGATGCTGGGTTTCAGTGATTGGTTTCAGTGGTGAAAGTGCATCATATTTTTTGGGTTTCCCTCTGATGTCCTCTGACTTCTCTGCCTCAGAGGTCATCAGTCCTTGCTCGAAGTGGGGACCCAATGTAACAGGTAGACTACACACATAAGCAATGCAGATGTTCATGCAAAAATGACCAAAGAAGACCAACTTCTGCTGAGGTCACTTGTCAACTGCAGAGGTCATCTTGCCGCCTGTTGGGCTGATCTTTCTAAGATCTTTTTTCATCTGTAACACAGGTGGGGAAAATGTTTTTCCAAGTGAAAAAAAAAGTTTTGTTTTTGTAAGTTATTATTTTTTCGTCTGTGAAAACAAGTGAAAAAAATATTTTGTCAGGATAGCTTTACTCAGTGTTCGCTGTGGTAAAACTCATTTCAGCCACAAGAGGCTGAAATATACCGCTACCCCATATTCAAAATTTTTGATTAAAAGCATTTATTTTTTCTTCCAGGTGTGTTTTAATTTCTCCATGCACTCTAAACACAATCTTGTGTGTAAGCAAGTTATGTAACATTACTGTCACCTCTTTCTTTTGGCTAGAAATGTATTTTAATCGGCGCTTCACCTGGAAGAAAACATGAATGGTTTTAGGCCTATTTAGAACATGTGGTTGTGGTGCACTTCTGCCTCTTTTGGCCGAAATGTGTTTTACAACAACAAACCCTTAAAAAGTCACCTGCCTCTCAGGGCTTCCATACAAATGTGCCAATCTTAACCAATATCACAAAAGTAATCACACACAGCAAAATCACTGTTTATAGCACACACGAGAGAGCGTGACTTACACAGTCAGAAGGCAGTCAGACTTCCACAGCATCTGGTATGGCAACAGCTAAGACAAAAACAAAACCTGGTTAGAATTGTTCATGAAAATGCAGTGCAATGAGATGACCAAGCCTCTAAACCCAATCTGTAAAAAATCACAACTTGGGTGTATTATACAATAAATAAGTCAGCAAAAGCAATTACTGCACGGCAGCAGTTCTTAAAATAGAAACATCCTACCATAGGCAGACTGCACATGCGGCAATGCCAGAAGAGTTAATCTCCTTTGAGTGAGAGCAAAGTTTTCGGCCGATGAAGCCCTGAGAAAGACCTCTGTGAGGATGCAGTACAGACACAAACACACCTGGATCAGTTTTTCACCTCAATGAAGAGTCCTCGTTTGTGGACACATGGTTTGACATAAATTCTCTGATATCACATCCTGTTTGGAACTTTTGAGGTTAAGTGATGTGCAACACATAAAGAAGCTCCTTCAGTGTCGCCATGAAGCTGAACAGAGCTCATGTTGGCCTCAGCTGTGCCCCTCATGGAGACCCTAACTGTGCATTCCCTTTTGTGCTGCTGGTATCATCCCCACTTTGATCAAACCTCATAACATTCTCGTCTCCACAGTGATTCACCTTTTCCTGCATAATCTTGAAAGGTTTTCATGCCAAGCCATGCTGGCTAGAAAATCAAACTCCTTCAGATGGAAAGGCTCACTCAGTCGACCATCCAACTCGTCAGGGATGGGGCTTCCTGCTGAACCAGCATCTGCACCAGTTTCTGTAGCTGTGGGTGCACTAGCATTCGAACTAACGTTGGATAGCTGGACTAGAGTCAGCTCTCTCTCCCCCGGGGCGTCACAATTACCACATTCTTATAGCTAGCTTTAACTAGCTGGATCAATATTGTCTCTCTCGACTCTCTCTCACTGGTGCTTGTAAGGATGGATAGAAGGATCATGAGAAATGACTGAGTTTGTGAACTTGGGTAATTTAGATTTTATTGAAACCTGGACTCTTGAAAAAATCCAAAATACCCCAAAATAGTGAAAACGCATTTACTATAAACTGCTTGTGTCATAATGCTGCCCCCCCTCCCCCAGCACCCCCACTTCCTGCACCCATGGCTACTTATAATCTACAGTAATCACATTGCTCTCTAATCCTAATTACATGTGGCAGCATGTCTGTGTGTGAGTTCCTGCTTGTGTGTATGTGTGTGTGCACATATGTATAGATTCCAGAAATACTGAGAAAGTGAGAAAGAGGTGAAGATAAATTGATTAAAGACGTTGCACAACACCCCCAATCAGCTCACCTCACTTTGTTTCTTTAGACTGATCCGCATAGAAAAGGTCACGGCACTGTATAGTTAACAAAAGAAACATTTGATCAGGTGATTTTATCTAACAAGCATGCATATATATATATATATATATATATATATATATATATATAGTTCTCACTCTTTTGAATCAGTTCCTGAATCAGTAACGACTTGACTCAATTGTTCAAATAAGCTGCCACACAATGGGATATTCAATAAAGAGAATATCTCATTTTAAATCATTACGTTTTCTGCCATTTGCCTTTTGCTTGATCATCACATTCATGATTCATGATCACTTAGCTGTGTGTTACACAACATGAAACAGCCCTCTTTTGAACTGTATAAATAAAGCTGACTTCACTTTGGCTTCCTCTTTTACACACACATGAAAAGGTGATTCCTCTTTTTTTTGCAGGTTTCATGGCTGACAGTGGGTTAATGAAGAGTGAATGGTTTACTAATCAGTCACAAGGACACAGTATTTGCACTTTTCTGTAGATTACTGGGATCGCTTTGACCTGAATAGGCCTGATTATTGGAGCAGGAGTCAGTAAAGATATATGAAGATAAATAATCATATAAAGATAAATGATGGCTGTAAACAATCATGAAATACTCTGAAAAAAGCAAACATATGGCGTCATCAGATTTTGGGCCAAGGCTGACAATCAAAAAAGGTTTAGCAATTGGCCTTAAGCCTGAGAGTTTAAACATAAATCCATCCTGTTTTCTTGTGTATTGAAAAAATGTAAAAAACTCAATAAAATGACCAAAGACAGAACTTTCAGGTGTTTGTTCCACAGTCGATAGCAAATCATCAATGAGTGAGATGACATTTATTAAAAAACATTTGTTCAGTTACATTGTTTCAACATTACATTGTTTGACAATCGCTCATGGAGGACGGCATCCTGCTAATATAGACCCGCTCCCGGTGTCAGAAACATCAGTGTCGGTTTTCTGGCTTCGCCTTTTAAAAACCGAACTTCACAGAAACACCAGAGTGAGATATTAGCACGCACGCACGCACGCACGCACACACACACACACACACACACACACACACACACACACACAGTATTGTAGAAAAATAGAGTGATCACTAATTGAATCCAGTTTCAACTGATTCAAGACTTTTCCATACAAAAAATAATGACAATTGCTATAAGCAATCAATTAAGGTCGAAACAAGCACAATAACAGCCTTTAGGCTATTTGTCAAAGAGTCCTGAATATCTTTACGCAAGAAAATCAACATCATGTGCCGTGTGTGAACATTTGATAGCAGCATCTGAATATTTTGCACTGTGAGTTGGACACTTAAGCAGAATGGGCCGAGCGTCAGGCAGTCAATCGTCTTGAACTACACATGGAGCACCGCTGTTTGGGAATTCATCAGATCGTTCCTGTATTGCTCAAGCCAGTTTCTAAGATCAGAAATCCGGTATCCCTCCGGACCTCTGTCCCCCTGGTACACCACTCTCTCATCCCTCACGATGTATAGTCTCTCAAAGTAGGCTCCGTACGCGGCGTTGGATGAGTTGTCCATATTATCCACCACCACGTTGCTCCCGGGCACCTCGGTGAGCATCAGCTGAGCGGCTCTCAGTCTGTCCTCCAAGCAGCGGTGCTTGGGGATCTGATATGGCGCGTCCGAGCTCACCCAGCCGTCCGACGGATGCGCCTCCTCGATATATACAACTAAGAAGTCCGCAATGTCTGCGTACTGGCTCACGACGCGCTGAAACGCCGCCAGGCGCGTCATGAATGGCGGTCAGGAGCAGCTGCCAAAGTTAAGGATGAGCGGTCTCTTCCCTTTCATGCAGTCCAGGATCCGGACCTGCCTCCGCTCATGGACCAGCATCACCTCGGTGTTGGGAGCAGCGCGCCCCAGGTGCGCAGATTTGAGAAAGTCCAATTTCTGGCCGTACCACACGGCCCTGAGGGACTCCAAGGTGAACATCTTATTAGAGTCAGAGACGCACACCGGCGGGTCGTCCGGGCTGTCCTGCGTCTCTCCCATTTTCAGCAGCACTTTTTTCCTAATGCACAAGAAATCCAGGAGCCACAGCATGACGGCGGCCAGGAGGAACCGGGGCAGCAGCATCAGGCACAGGGCTGCATGCTTCAGCGCTCTGGCCATTTGGACACCGCCAGAGTCTTGGATCATCTCTTCGCCTGCCGATAAGATGCGACTGGGCCGGCGACAGAGCCAACTAGTATTTAGTCACCTTTACCCATTGGAGAAAACTATCTGACGCACGTAGGCACTCTTTTTATAGGTACAGCAGCATTTGAATATTGGAGGAGGAAAAAAAACGAAAGAAAAACACGCCTCCGGTTCCCGCACCGCCCACTCACATGGCGGGGATTACCTCCAGTCCTTTCTGGGCTTCGAAGATCCAGGGAGAGAGAGAGAGAGAGAGAGAGAGAGAGAGAGAGAGAGAGAGAGAGAGAGTTTGTGTTCAAATTGACTGTTGCTGTTTGCTTGTTGATTGATTGTCATATTTCAGTAATGTCCTTTTTATTAGGGCTTGTGGTTGTACAAATTGGCATATATTATAGCAGACCTATTGTCTTTGTTGTAACTGTTGTCATAGTTATTTATAACTAACTTGGCTATTACAATTATTGTTGTTAATATTTGTTTGCTTTGACAGTATAATGACGCCAATAAAGCTCACTAAATTAAATTGAATTCAGAGAGAGAGAAAGAGAAACAGCCTAAAAGACACGTGCAGATTAAACATTGCAGTGTGGATGGATGCTTTTTTTTACGTCATTGTGAGACACCTTTATTAATTTTAATTGGCTGTAGCTGAGCGCATGGTTGGTCCTGAAAGTCGGAAAAAGAAAAACATTTGACTTCATTCTGCCTGTGGACTCAGATCTCTCTGTAATGAGCGCAGGAGCCTCTGGAACCACTAGACGGCGCTGGATTCAAACAGACTGTGAAAGGCTGAATGAGTCATTCACTGATCTGCCAGGGCCCCTGAAAACCTTGTGAGAATTAGAGGTAGAATAAACTACCATTTTCAGCTCAATTATTTGGAAAGAAATGAACCACTCTTTTTATGTAGGCTATAGCCTATTCAGTGCATATTTAGCCCTTCACATGCTCCCCTCTGACAACGTCTAAACAAAGCTGAGCAATTTACCTTCACAAAGTTAACATTTACGGGCAGGACTACTGTATTGGATTATATTTTATTTTACAGATATCCTAACTAAGTTTCAATGCTGAACTGAACAGTCCCAGGCCGAATTCTTGTAAACTCCATGGTAAATTAATAATTTGTAATTTTATCTCTCATTTAATCCTTTTTTTGGTATAGAGTTTTTTGATATTGTTTTATCTTATTGCAAAAAAAGGGTCGTCAGCCTTAGTGGGAGTCAGATATCTGGTAAATAAAAGGTTAAATAAAATAAAATATTGATTGATTTCATTCTTATTTTCAAACTCGTCACATCCCCTTAGATAAAAAGATACAACCATCTGGCTCCAAGCAGAGCATGATCTGAACGTCACACTCGTCACCTCCCCTCAAACTACCAAAATGTGTCTCCCAGCACCTCTGCAGCTCACTTAATACCATGAGTTTCCTCAGTACTGTGAGGTTGCCATGCAACCAGTGGAGACTCAAGGAATTTTGTGTGGCACGTTACCCCCTGTAGGACCCCAATGTCTTTTTACACATCAGATTTCTTATCGATCCAACAAATAAGATCCAACATGTTAATCAGTGAGCTTTAGAGGTATCGTTTGGCGGATTTTGTTACCTTTGGGCAAAGCCAGGCTAGCTGTTTCCCCCTGTTCCCATTCTTTAGGATAAGGTAAGCTGACTGGCAGCTGGCTGCTTCATACTTTAACAAAAAAGTGGCAATCTCCTTATCTAACTCTCGGCAAAAGAGTGAATAAACGTTACTTCCCTTAATGTCAAACTATTCCTTTAAAATGTAAAATGAAAATGAAATATGAGGCTTTAAAAGATCATTTGGATTCATTTCAACCATCATCTCGATTGGTTTTAATGAAAGTGCTGAAATGAAAGCAAAAGTCAGATAGGGCAAGAAAACACAAGTGGTAAGACAGGTTGTTAAACAACCATACAGTTAAGTTATTTTTTCTACCACTTTATATGAAGGTGAAACCGAAAGTAAGCGCGCTCTAAAATGTTCAACAAGTCCTCCAACCTAATAGGCTAACACAAACAGGTCGTTTGTCCACGCTCCCAGTTTTGAAGTCGTTTAGAAGTTCACACTACGTGACTGATTGAGCTGACAAAGACTCTGTCACCCGACGCTGGCCTCCAAACCACGTTTTGTCAAGAAAACACACGTGAAATGTGAAACAGGAAATGACGCGAACCAACACACAAAACAGCTGTGTCAGAAATGTGTCGGGGAGCCATTTTGATAGGTCATTGAGTAGCCTAGTTCACACATAACGACTGGCGACCGCTGATTTACCCCTGATAACAGCCTGATGGTCGCCGAGCTCGCTGAAAATCGGGCTAAAAATCGTGTAGTGTGAACTAGCCTTAACAGTCCAGCAACAGTAACTACATTACTTACTTCACATGATGTCCATCACATGACATTAAACACGTGGTTTACGTTGTAAAATTATTTCATTTTGGATAAGGTTTAGGCAACAAAAGTACTTGGTTAGGTTTAGGAATACATTGTGGTTTAGGTTAATATAGGTACGTTATGGAAGTCACCTGAAATGTCAGTTAGAATCCTGCATTGCGCAGGAAAACAGCAAGTCGGTCAAATAGATTTGCCTTTGTTTTCTCTTCCAAGTAAATGTGGTTTACCCCGGGGGTTTGTTTAAAAACCTGTCAGATCATCAGACTCCGCCGAGTTGTCTTACCCTGTTTGACTTCTGTTAGGTCACCATGATCTTAGCAATTAACTGATAAAGTGACCATATAGAACCAGTGAAAACCCAGAAAAATAAGGTTCAAGCTGTGATAAACTGCATTCACAGCACATACGTCCAGGCTGACTGGAGACACCTGGAACTGTATAGCAGCTGTGGGACTGGAGGCCTCCGATGGAGTTCGGAGAACTCTAAATAGAACAGCAGACAACCTGGTGAGAAACGGCCGTAACAAACCAGATGTACAACAGCTAAACGTCTGATGTCTCAGCTTCTTTTACACAAACATCTGTAAGGGGCGAAGCTGGTTTGTTTAGTAAACAAAGTGTTAGAAAGGGATGCCAGGCGCCACCCACTGCGGAAGGCCATTAACTGGCAACATTTACTGAAGGAGAAATGTATCAGATAGTGAGCTACATGTGTTTCACACAAAAGAAGCTGAGGAAAGATGCTGTCAGTTTTTTACCACCCAGGGCTTTTGGATTTAATAAGAAACACCACACTACTTTTAATATCTTATTTATATAATGTCTTGTGATTATCCATGAAAACGGAAACAATGTCAGATTGTCTTTTTCACACTGTCACAGTATGATTATAAGATATTGGACAATATATAAGAAATAAAAGAATTAGTAACACAAAATTAGATTATAGCTTACTTGTCATCAAAACGCTGTCACTGGCACTTTCCTGAATGAAACACATCAGATTTTCTTCATTATGTCATTAATGCTGAAGTGGTTTTGCTGTTGTCCTGTGAGTAGGTGGAACAAGAACACCTCTGGAATAAACAACTAAAATTAGACCTTTGTGCCTGAACCTGCAGAAATTGTTTTTCCCTTTGTATGACATGGATTTCTCATTGTGCAACTCAAAAGGGCAGAATTGAAAATGGACAAGCAGAATATCTTTCCATTGAAATGGATGTGACTCACATGCTGATGTGAAAACGATACCGCCCTCGTACACCAAAAAGTCCAGCTAACTGATGACACACTGTTTTGTCTCATGAAGCCTATCATTCCTGCTCTATCGTGCAAACTTCATTCATTTCATCCCAGTCTTAACACGAACTGGATTTACAAGATGACGCACTCTCTGTGTACAGAAGCTTTCCATATGACAGCAATAAGAAAGATGCTTGATTAGTTTAAACATACTTAAAGAATGACGGCAATGATCTGTGTGAAAGGACACAATGTAAAAATGTGTTTTCTATGTGCTGATGCAAGTTGTATGTGTGGACTTTAAATGAGAAGTTGCAACATAGTAAAAGAAAAAACAAACCTACAGATCAGATGTAATGTCATGCTGCTGATGTCATTCTCTTGAAGGTCACTGAAATGCTGCCAAACGAGGTGTTTATCATAAAAGTAAGAAAAATCACCCATCAAGTACAAAGAGTGTCTGATCTCAGTCTGTAATAGAGAAACCATCTAGACACTTAACGCTCTATAATCAGGAATTCCTGTGATTCTGGTTACTCCACACTAGTCTGTTAAACCGCCACTGGGATCTGGATTAGACCACTGGCGTCTTTCAGTTGTTTACACCCAGGCTAAAGGAAGAAAAGAGCATGTGTGCTGGCTCGCAGAGAACTTCTGGCCGGTGTCTGTTTCTTGGGCTGAATCAGATTTTCCTAGAATCATTAGGACTTCTAAGATCAGCCTCGTGTGACCACAACGGTCAGAGAGGTCATCACAGAAATACTCCTAAGCTCATTAACTCTAACAAAGATTGTACGACAACACTCAATACGTGGGTCCCTAAGGGTCACGGGCCTCATCCGCACTTACATGATCCCATAAGTACGCACTTTAACTGATGGATACCTTCTAAGCAGATGATTACAAAAGCAATAGGAAGAAAAGGACACTGATTTACCTTCACTTTCATCAGATGCTTTTAGCAAATCCCATAAAACCTTTCACATCCAAATTAGGACAATGATATTTAAGTCTAATTTTGTAGTGTGAATCAGTACACACAACACCATATACATTTAACATAACAAAAAGAACAAGAGGAAGAAAAAACAAAGATGGAAAGGTATTTTTTTTTTTTTTTATCTCATTGGGTTTTTTCTGATCGTTGTTACCAATGATTTCCTAGAAAAAACAAAGTATTTAAAGTCTGGTTTGCTTAAAAAAATCCCCATTAAAAAACATTTTCATTGTGTGAATTCCTCTTTCTCTTAAAACATTCTATGCTACCACCACAATCCCACAGTTACTGCTACGTTTCACATTCTCAACTGCCGGCTTGACAAGTATGGCTCAGTGAAACACATTTTTTTTTCTCTCACCGAAATATACTGCTGGAACCTTAGTTTCATTAGACACAGCCGGGATCTTGGCATGGGAGTGCAGGTCACACAAGGACAGCCCAGAATAGGAAAAACAGCCCCGACAGAGCCTGCAGCAAAGCACTACAAGTGGCAGGGATCCAGCATAAACCACTGGCCACTGGAGAGTCATTGAATACACATGTCTCAGGTAAGACACACACAACACATACACCCATTGTTGCAACACTAGTTTTAGGGTTGTCAGGTGATTGTAATGACATATGTGTACTGTATGTCACCTATATTGTATGTAGTTCAAGGTTAGGTAAGGTTCCGATATAAAGCACTTTTGACTATTCATGGTCAAAATACAGCCCTGTCCCTTACGTTCGTCAAGCATTTGAGTAGGTT
Source organism: Micropterus dolomieu (assembly GCF_021292245.1). Taxonomy (NCBI): domain Eukaryota; kingdom Metazoa; phylum Chordata; class Actinopteri; order Centrarchiformes; family Centrarchidae; genus Micropterus; species Micropterus dolomieu. The sequence continues at coordinate 10,336,579 of NC_060159.1, forward strand.
TGTAGTTACTAAGCAACCGTCATGTAGACCCTCTCAGGCTAATCCGTCTAGGCCGCTGTGGCTGCATGGAGCCTTCGATACACACTGATACATCACCTTGGATCACCAGCGTCCTTTGTCCACAAGAGCCGCACTGAGGCACCAAACTGCACGTCTTTAGAGAGGGTGGTGTATTTTCTTTATCGCATCACACAGCCTGGTCATTTAGCCCAGAAAAATAACTAATCTGTTGATAACGAGTCAGGAAGATAGGTGGATTTTACACTGTGTTCCTCGCTTTGGTATCAGTCTGCTCAGAAATGAGTCGCGCTGCCTCTTTTGACTTTTCAACCAGAAACAGCACCAAAACTAAGTCGATAAAGCTGGGACAAAGTGTGTCAGCTGAGGTTTGATGTGATACTGTTGTGAAAATGAAAGACTATTCTCAAATGTCAAGTGACAAAGTTATTATCTAGAAGAGATTTCCAGTAAGGGCACTAATGTGATTTTGATTTGGGCAGGAATTTCACTCATGTTTTGTTCATTTCCAACCAATTCCCTAAGACAGTCTTCAGTGTGTTTCAAAAATTGCTTGTCATTAGGGCATGATAACAGAGGCTCTCTGGGGAAAGGTCTTCCTGGAATTGAGTGTTTATTTGACCCACTTGGAAAATAAAAACTATTAACGAGAACAGAATTCCCAAAACAAAAATCACGTGTTGTTCCTTTAATATCGGACAGTCACCAGGTTTCATCAAAAGCAAACCACCATGTGTCATGAAGGTTCACATGTTTTAATGTTATATATAAGAAGTCTACACACTGCATGGCTGACTTATCTACAAGCTCCCTCAACATAAAATGCAAATACACAGTATATAGCGCTGCTTTAGCCGTTAACATCCTAGTGGTTTGGGACATTTGCATTCATTCACCCTATGTGCTGTTTTATTTGTCTCCATGTTACACTGTCTAATGCAAGTGTGTGTGTCTAGTTTAGTCGCAACACTGATTTGCCTTGGCCTACTTCTTTAGATAATGTACAGTTACACACTGGAAGCACATAATTTTTTGAAAGAGTAGTTCGACATTGGGAAACACACTTCTGTGTTATTTTTCAGTGCACACAAAAATGTATATAAATGTAAAAAAAAATACACATATTAAAATAAGGTTCACAAATGTATTTATGATCTGCACAAAAATATTTCTAAATAAATGTGATAGAAATTTACAAATATATCTATTTAGTATTAGCAATTTTCATCAAGAAGATTTGTAAGATTTGTTGCTGCATTTGTTTGTAAGGACTGCATTTACAAACTGCTTGTCATGTGTGAACTTCACTGCATTTGTGGAGTTTATTTTTCTTTTAGACTTACCTGCCATGGGCTGGATTCACAAATATTTTTTTCTTCCAAAAGGGAATTATCTGTAGCTTATCAGATGGCTCCCTTCATTTCAGCAAATCACTTAATCATAGATTCGAGGGTATGCTCAGTTAGTGATGTGGCATATGCATAATACTCAGCGTTTACTAATGTTAGCTATATAATGCTAATAGCCAACTTCATTAGCTGATGAGAAGATCATCAGCTAACTGACTATAGTCATAATATGATGCTAGTAACATTAAACAACATTACCTTACTGGTAACTCACTTGCAAGTAGCTTAAATGTTTAAATATATGCAATAAAATAAGTTGATAGCAAACCATAATTCATAAATAGTTAACTAGCTTTTGAGATCAGACTGCACCTTTGCAACTTTGACTGCACACATTGACTACTTGCAGTTTTGATTCACTATATATCTTAGCAAGCATTCTTAACTTAAACATATTTAATCCCCCAAGACAAGAGGGTTATCACTTACCTGTGGAGAGCAGCTACCTGACCCCATGTAAAGGTTGACCCCTGGGCAGCTGTTTGATGGACTGTAAGTCCTTGCGTCATAATTCCAGACTGTGCAGAAGTAACGCAATGTGATCACATTAAATCATACCCTCGAATCTACGCTTATGTGATCGGCCGAAATGGAACACAGAGCCAGGCTTGCTGTCTCCCCTGTTTCCAGTCTTTGTGCTAAGCTAAGCTAACTATATCTTCATATTTACCATTTGGACATGAGAGTAACAATCTGCATTGATCACTCTAAATTGTCATCTAGCTCTCTGCAAGAAAGCCACAGTCTTTCCCAATATGTCCAACTATTTATTTAGGATTGTATAAACAACATATAAATATGTATTTTTTTTTATCTTTTACATGTGTTAAAAAGGAATGCAAATATGTGTCAAAATGAAAAATATGTCTTCTCCTTCTACTGGCTTTGCCTGTACAGGATTTATAGGTCAGTCTTGCTTATTTCTACCACACCTGAGACTTGAAAGTTTTAACACAACCATATGTATTTTGGGGATTTGCCAGCTTAAGGAGCCTCACTTATCTCAACACAGGATATTAATGTGTTTTTCTGTGCAATCTGATCCTGTGTATGCTCACCTCTACACATTCTGTAAGATGGAAGAAAATACATTTGGGCTGTTTAAATGTTTTGTTCTATATTTTCTGACTCCTCCTCTTTCTTTTTCAAAATGTTGAACACCCTTGTCAGCTCATCCAGTATCAGCTTAACCTACAGTGCTATTATCTCTCAGGTAACTGTAATGGATCGCATGAAAGCCCTAACCTGTCCATTAGCAGCAAGCAACACATGGCTAAAAGTTCTCACAGAAACCTTTGCACCATAAAAGCTGATATGAATTTTGTTAAGTAGCTGAGCCGAGCAAAGTTTTGCATAATTTAGAGGGACCACTTTCCTATTCCCTCAGGAGCTGGTTTCACCTCACATGACCTGAATACCGGTTTAAGTGACTGAGTAAACAGAAGTGAATACATCACTTGGTATTCCCTCTAGCATGATTGTGAAGTTTTTATTAAAAGCATAATACAGCAATATTGTGTGTAATGAAACATTTAAAATATGGGATTTTATTACAGCTGCTTCTTGATAATAGCTTTGAAAACTTTAAAATTTCTTTTGAATGTTTATTTAAACTTGTTTATGCTCCTTTTTCACTATCAAATTCACTGCCTGTTTTGACAGAGATGGCATTAGGACTTGACTAGTTCTTGTTTAAGGCCAAATAGAACAAGACCACTTTGGGACTTTCCCCCCCAAATAATACAGTATTAAATACTCTTAAATACCAAGCTACCAAAGCAAGGGGGTTTCCACAAACTCAGACAAGAATGCAAAGAGCTTATGGCACTTTTACAATAAACACAATGTATGTTAAGTCACTTTGTTTTACAGAATTGAAATATTAAAAGTTATAGTTATAAGAGACTACTCTGGAAAGACAAGAGTCTGTAAGCTGACTATGGACCGGGTTATGACCATGCTAACCTTAACCTACGGCCACGGGTCTGGGAACTGGTCTGGAAACACCATTGGAAGTACTACAAGGATAAATTGTGCAAAAGGGTTCCCAGGTTTCTATTCTAGGATCCACTGGTATCAGTGCAGCTGCAGTCACTGACTCAAAGGAAAACCAAAACCTAATTTTGAAACAATTCCACATACATAGAGCACCAAATCCACAGCTAAAAACTCAATAGTTCCCCCTGTTTGAGTAACATTTGCTCAAACCTGGGGAATCAAGAAAGTATTGAGAAACCAAATGATGAACTGATGGTCTTACTCTTTTTGTTGATAGTTTGAAAAATATAGAATGCCACCAGCATTAACATTTAAGGCATGGGTGGAGCACTCAGCAAACAGTTCTCAGGCAAAGCAAAGCAGAAGTGGCAAGCACCCATTATTAAAGGCTCAGTCACACCAGACTTTAAAACAGCAACATTTATGGCGAAATCAATTAATTTCAATTAACTTGATGCGATCAGTGCTTGGCGGTGTTATTTAAATCTTCTGAAATGTGTGCAAATTTGCAAAAGACGTCTTGTCGCCAGTTCATAACAGAGGTTATCTAAGGGCACTCTTCATATAGACCGTACTGAATAGTAATGCTAGTGGTCGTGGTAATAATATGACACCGACACTTTATCAAAGAGGAAAGTTTTAAGCCTACTCTTAAATGTGGAGATGGTGTCTGCCTCCCGAACTCAAACTGGGAACTGATTCCACAGGAGAGGATCTTGATAGCTGAAGGCTCTGGCTCCCATTCTACTTTTGGAGAATGTAGTAACCACATGTAACCCCGCATTCTGGAAGTGCAGTGTTCTAGTGGCGTAATAAGGTACTATAAAGTCTTTAAGATATGATGGTGTCTGACCATTAAAAGCTTTGTAGGTAAGCAGAATGACTTTAAATTATATTATAGACTTTACAGGGAGCAAGTTCAGACAATAGGAGAAATGTGATCTCTTTTCCTTGTTCTTGTCAGTACACGTGCCGCAGCATTCTGGATCAACTGAAAAGTCTTAAGGGACTTATTGGGGCAGCCTGATAATAAGGAATTCCACTAATCCAGCCTAGAAGTAACACATGTGTGGACTAGTTTTTGAGACAAGATGTGCCTTATTTTTGCTATGTTATTTAGGTGAAAAAAGGCCTTGAAGGTTGTTTATGTGGGAGCAAAAGGACATATCCTGACCATGCTTGAAGTTTAACCTACTTGATTGTTTTCATCTGTCTTGATACATGGATATAATTGTGTATCATCTACATAACAATGAAAGTTTATGGAGTGTTTCCCTATGTTGAGAACACTAGGGGGTTCACAGAGCTATGACCCATAACATCACCTGACCAAAAAAAACGCAACGCACCTTCTGCTCTCTATCTTTTGTCTGGATTTAATCGCTGACACTGTTGAGAGCAGCAGCTGTCTCCCAGCGTGGCCTGATCTGAGCAGACACACAGCAGAACCAAACTGTCTTTCTTACAGCAGCAACGCAAGTCCCTACCTAAGACCCCTAGAAACCAGCTCAGTTAGGCAATGGCTACGATACAAAGTCTGTAAGCTAACTTTACATGCTAAGAGAAGCAGCAAAGTAGCCTAGTGCTGACCAGCTACCTATGAGTTGTAGTGGGACAACGGTGTGGATTTGTGCATTTTATATTAAATAAATTTGGAGCTACTCCAAATTCCTCTTTTCCTCTCCCAGAGAGGAGCAGAGGGGTTAAAGATCAACTTCAACAGACTGCTAAAGAGACCCCAACAGGAAGGGGGTGGAAAGGTTGCTTTCTCTAAGTGCTATCCCTGATCATAAAACTGGCACCTTTTTGATTCCGAAGCTGATAATGCGGTGACTGACTGTTAAACTGACAAAAGGGAAATTAACCAGAGATTACAAACAGCCTATTGGAAAGGCAGGAAATCCTAAACTGCCCCCCCACCCCCCACACACCCCCATTTACGCCTAAGTGTGACATAAACCACGGACCGTCCTGAACTTTAAATAAACAAAGACTGCAGTCTCCAAAGACTCAAAGCATTTAATCAAGTTTAATTAAATCTTTTAGTTACTTGACTACGTTTGCCTCTATTTGAGTAGTTATGTTACATGTTGTTGCTATCTGTTGTTGATATTAGTGCTGAAAAGAATCTAAATTATATAATAAAAAGTTACTTTTGCAGTGTTTTTATTTTCAGCAATATTAAGGACACTCCGTCATCTTATGTGTAACCAATGCTTGTTCACAATACTTTCTCACACAATTCCTTTAGAAATGATGATAAAGAAATGTCATACTATACTCTATTAATCGCCAGCTTGAATTTAAGGCTGAATAACTAAATTCCCTAGTTCCTAAGGAGAGATGGTCTTGGAATAATCTAAGCTTTCCTCATGTAACCTGAGCTCCCCCAAGTGGATGAAATAAGTATTACATACCATCGTCGGAAATGTCGTTAATGTATAAATGTCACTTATTCATCATGACCAATAATTGTTACCAAATGCTTAACTTAGAACAGTACAACTGTTTGACCATTGAGGTTTGATTGTGGAAAATATTTGATTATAATATGCGCAAATAGATTTTCTTTTTTAGACATTAAAGTTTAGAAAGGCAGTCCCTCGGAAAACCTGAAACGCCCTCTGGGGAACCACGCCCCAGACAACAAAAGCGCGGCATGCGATGTCGTCCTCTCTCTTCTCGGCCCTTCTCTCCTCGTGCCCTGGGCTTCCGCTCTGCTCTCTGGACGCTTCGGTACGCGTCCGGCGTGCCTCTCCAGGCAACGCCCTAAGAGTTCGACTAGCGCAACAGGCCTTTGTTCGCTTGAAGCTACACACGCGAAGTGCCACGACATCGATCTGCCCCTCAGTTTGTTTTATTTTCTTTCTTTCTTTTGTTTTGTTAAAGTTATCAGTCCGTTAAGTTACACTGGACTAATTCAGGAACAACCAAGTTCCCTTTTAAGCTTGTTCGTCGAGTCGACTTCACCGAGGTCAGACCAAGCCACGTGGCCTCGCCAGCGACAACGAAGGAAACCTGAAAACAGCCGAATTGCCAGACGGAGGACGGCCAACCCTTGAGGTTTTTCTTCAGTCAGAATCCCTAGCAAAAAGCCAGGATCGGGCAGCTAGCGTGGGACCCATGCAACAGGCCAAAGCAGGCCGTCGACAAGCCGTAAGACCTAACAAACATTCTGTGTGCAGGGATGTCCCATAATGTTTTCTTTTAACTCCTAAACTCATAGCTTACTTTCATTAGTTCTCCTCTGCCGTATGAGTCAAATGCTTCCCACAATCGAACCTCCATTTCTCATTGTTCAGCCATTGTTTATTTTCCCTGTATTTAACCACCCTTTTATATCGCATTAGTTAGTTAATAAATTCACTGTAATTAAGGAACTGTGTGTGTTGCCTATTTCCACGTCCCTGCCAAGAGAATTGACCCTTTAGATATGAGACTGACTGATTGATTTAAGATAATTTAGCGATTATTAACTAACTGATCACTAGTAATAATTGTATAATTATTAAAAGCTACCTAGAGGTCCGGAGACTCTAGGATAATAACAACTCCGGTGGTGCCCCGAAACAAGAGATTTGATATTTCATGAATATTAAAATTCATAATTGGGTATTAATTCTCATAAATTTATTAAAATTCATAGCTAATTTAGCCATGCTACAGAGTAGAACATATATGGAGTGGCCGGATTCTCCATCTGTACGATCAGAGCACGACTCAGTAAAGACTGCAATGGATCCACAATTCTTCCTCGCCTAGTTAAGGCCCCATCTACACTACTCCGTTTTAGTTTAAAAACAGAGAATTAAAACAAATATGATCTCCGTCCACACCAAAAATTTTATCTGCGTATCAGAGTTGATCTCCGTCTATATTAAAACGACGGAAAACACACATCTGTGGCAGTTCACACCGGGCATGCGCGTGCCGGTGTAACATGAAACAGATGTCTACTCCGTAGTTACAGAAGATTTGGCAAAAGAATAAAGAAATACAGACGAAGAACCTCACCAGATATTTCTTATGCATGGACCAACAATGAGCTGGGACTGTTACTGAAAATATAATAGTGGCGGTGGAAAACAGACTGGGAGTCGTCACAAAGTAAATACGGCGACATGCACAGTACAAGTGTTTTGTACCATGTTATTTGCACAGTACAAAATATTTTAATAAAAATACCTTGTCAAAAACTCAGAGAGCCAAACGTGAGCGTCTGCTTCATCGTTTCTAAGGTCCTCCGTTTTTGCCCGTCTTCACTAAAACGCTCTCCGGAGTTTCAAAACGAAAAACGGGGTCGGCAGCGTTTTCAAACTTCAGCGTTTTAGGTCTTCGTTTTCGCCGTTTTAGTCTGGACGGGAGGTGCAAACGTAGCAAAAGGTCACCGTTTTAAAACAAAAACGGAATTGCCAGCTAACAACTATCACGCCAAAGCAACTTCTTTTCCTCTACGAACTGGTAACGTAACTTGGACTCTTAGCTTTTGTAAATGTACATGTATTGATTTGTTTTCACTGAGGTTTATGTAAGGTTATTATTGTAACTTTAGTTCTCAGCCACCTCTAAATTGATGGTATTACTGTTATGCTCCACACAGACACAGTCGTTGCATGCTAATTAACTTTTTTTTTTTTTACTTGGCACCGTTATCCGACACAGATCACACACATACACCTCTGATTTGGCCTTAAACACAACCACACACACGGACAGAAAACTATACCGCTTCATGCGGCTTCCTTTGTCTGCAACACGTGTGTCCATGCTCGTGCACGCCGAACATGTGGCGGACATCAGACACACATTCTTTCAGACGTGCACCGAACACACATTCTGTCTAGGGATGCAACGATTACAGATTTTGTTGGTACGATTATTGTCAGAGAAATAATCACGGTTTCACGATTATTACCATTATTATGTATTAATTAATTTCACAACACTAGTAATGACTTAAGTTGATTTTTAATATTTAATTACATTTACATTACTAAAACCCCTGGATCAAGAGTGAGCTTTTTAAGAAGAGGTTTCATTACAGCTAATTTAGTGGTTTAGATTAAGAAATTATTGAAGTTAGTTGGTGAAGATCGATGGGAGCAAAGCAGTCTAAATATATATCAGGTTTTACAGCTGTTTCTAAAGTTCCTGAGTTTGAAGATAAATTGGTACTGGTTGAGGATAGGAGGTGATTTTTGTCATTAAAGAAGCTCATGAAGTTGTTACTACTGAGGGCTATAGGAGTGCGTGGCTCAATAGAGCAGTGACTCTGTCAGCCTGGCAACAGTGCTGAAAAGAAACCTGGAGTTGTTCTTATTTTCCTCTATTAATGACAAGTAATAGGCTTCTCTAGAATCACAGATGGCCTTCCTCTATGTTTTAAGATATCATAGCTTATAAATCGATAGTTTTATTAGCCACACGACAATGCTGGTGGAATTTGTTTTCAGTACAGTATGTTGTTTAAGCTCTGCATCACGTGCATACAATACAAACAACAAATAGACAATACACTTCACAACATGTAACAATACAAAATACAGTGGGTAACTGACCATGCGTAATACATGAGAAGACAACTAAACTAAAGAGAGGAGTTCAGAGTCCTGATGGCTATGGGGAAAAAGGGGATTTGCTTATGATCTTTAATGCTTTGTTGACAGTCCGCTGTAGTTTTTTCTTTGTTTGGCTGTCCGTGCTACCATACCATACTGTGATCGACGATACAATAATGGACTCCATGATAGTGGAGTTGAACAGAACAAGGAGTTGATGCTTGATCCGGTATTTTTTAAGCTGCCTGGGGAAATTAAGTCTTTGAGCTTTTGCAATGATGTGTTCAGTGTTAGTTGTCCACTTTAAGTTACTGCTAATTTCAGTTCAATTCAAAACTTTATTACAGAGTCAAGGTCCAAATCTTACCCACAACAATACATAAATACATATCCACAATTGCACATGCATACACACATACATACTTGCATGTCCAAAACACCATAGTAAATCATGGCTAGAAAAATTAAAAGTATCAAATTATTTAAAATGACAATCATTATTCTACCAGGAGACAATTATACCAGTTTTTCCACATACGGGATTGGTAGCATGTAGTACTTAGCCATATGTTAGTTAAGCCTACTATTATTTCATTTTGTGACCCATTAAGCCGGCACCTGAATTTAAACATTAGGTTTCTTAAAACAGCGTGAAAGGTCCTTACTCCTGCAGCCACAAACATCTCATTTGCACTACACCATCTTGGTCTTGTGAGTAATATTCTCATTGCATTGTTATATGCTACTTTGAGTTTCACTTGCCTTTCTATAATTTGACCACAAGTGTGCAGTATAGAACGGTGTGCAGTATGCTTTAAACAGAGAGATCTTTACACCAACCATTCATGCCCTAAATTTACGTAAGAGAATATTGGTTTGTGCATACATCATGCGACATTGTCTATAAATATCTTCATCATCTGTCATTTTATCTGTGATAAAATGGCCAAGGCATTTCACCTTCTAACAGACACTAAGCTTACTGTTAGCCAGTTTAAAATAAGGAGTTTAAACATTTATCATCTTTAGTTCTGCAGATCATGGCGAAACTCTTATTGGCATTATATTTGATATCATATTCCACACCATATACCGAACAAATTGTAAGGAGCTGCTATAATCCAGCACTTGGGCTAAAAACCACAAGGTCATCTGCATACATAAAATGGTTCACTGTGGAATTACCAATCATGCACCCAGAATTACAGGCTCTCAACTGCCTGGACAGATGTAGCAGACCTAAAAATTTTAGTTATGCATTTTAATAAATTTATGAGAATTGATACCCAATTATGAATTAATATTCATATAATCAAAATTTCCTCGTTAAGGGCACCACCGGAGTTGTTATAATAATAGTCTCCGGACCTCTAGGTAGTTTTGAATAATTATACAATTATTATTAGTGATCAGTTAGTTAATAATCGCTCAATTATCTTAAATCAGTCAGTCAGTCTCATATCTAAAGGGTCAATTCTCTTGGCAGGAACTAGAAATAGGCAACACACACAGCTCTTGATTATATTACAGTGAATTTATTCTCTAACTAAGGTGATAAAAAGATGGTTGGATACAGGGAACATAAGCATTTGCTGAACAATGAGCCTGGAGGTTCGATTGTGGGACGCATTTGGATCATACGGCATAGAAGCGCTAATGAAAGTAAACTAATGCTATAATTTAGGAGTTAAAAAGGACATCTGATCACAGAACGTGTGTTAAGTCTTACTGCTTGTCGACAGCCTGCTTTTGGCCTGTTGCACGGGTCCCACGCTAGCTGCCGATCCTGGCTTTTTGCTAGGGATTCTCCAGGGTTCTCTGTGTCTGATTGAAAACGCCTCCTCCATCTGGCAATTCGGCTGTTTTCAGGTTTCCTTCGTTGTAGCTGACGAGACCACGTGGCTTGGTCTGACCTCGGTGAAGTTGGCTCAACGAAAAAGGCTTAAAATGGAACTTGGTCGTTCCTGAATTAATCCAGTGTAACTTAACGGACTGATAACTTTAACAAACAAAAGAAATAAAGAAAATAAAACAAACTGGAGGCAGATCGATGTCGCGGCACTTCAGGTGTGTAGCTTCAGGCGAACAAAGGCCTGTTTGTTTCGCTGGCCGAGTCTGGGCGTTGCCTGGCGAGGCACGCTGCGCGTGCCGAAGCGTCCAGCGAGCAGAACAGAGTGGAAGAGCCAACAGCGAAGAGAAGAGAGAAGCGAGGTCGCGTGTCGCTCTTTTGTTGCCTGGGGCGTGGTTCCCCAGGGGGTGTCTCAGGTTTCCCATGGGACTGCCTTTCTAAACTTAATGTCTAAAAGAAATCTATTTGCACGTATTATAATCAAATATTTTTCACAATCGAACCTCAATGGTCGAACGGTTTTAATGTTCTAAGCATTTGGTAACAGGAAACAATTGTCACATTATTGGTCAGGATATTTATACATTTAACGGCATTTCCGATGAGGGCATGTAATACTTATTTCGTCCACTTGGGGGAGCTCAGGTTATATGAGGAAAGCCTGGATTAAATCAAAGACCGTCTCTCCTTAGGAACTGGGAATTTGTTGATTCATCCTTAAATTCAAGCTGGCGATTAAGAGTATCGTAAAACATTTCTTTGTCATCATTTCTAAAGGAATTTTGTAAGAAAGTATTATGAACAAGCATTGATTACATTAGATGAAGGAGTGTCTTGCTGAAAATAAAAACACTGCACAAGTAACTTTCTTTTCAGCACTAATATCAACAACAGATAGCAACAACAGTTAACATAACTACTCAAATAGAGGCAAACGTAATCAGGTAACTAAAGATTTAATTAAAAGCTTTGAGTCTTTGGAGACTGCAGTCCTTTGTCATCCAAAGTTCAGTGTCTGGACCATGTCACACTTGGGTGAGACAGGGGTTTTCCTTTTTGATGTGGTAATAAAACAAAGAATAAGGTCAGTTGCCACGGAAACGTGTGTGGGGGGCCAGTTTTGATAGACTGTTCAGGGAGATGCCAATGGCTGGTGCGTGTCTCTTTGTCAGTTTAACAGTCAGGCCCCGCGTTATCAGCTTCGCAATCAAAAAGGTACCAGTTTTATGGTCGGGATAGCACTTAGAGAAAGCAACTTTGACCCCTCCCCTTCTTCTCTGGGGAGGAGAAAGGAATTTAGGGTAGCTCCAAATTTATTCCATGTAAAATGCACAAATCCACACCGTTGTTCACTACACAGACAAAATTCAAACAATTAGACAAGCAATCAGTGCCTCTATGTCAGTAACAGGATATGTCTTGTCCCTGTGTCCACTTAAAAACAACTCACATAGCATGAGACAATTTGATTCTATTAACCATAAAAACCTAGAGGACATAATACAACATCTGAAATCTTCCTCATGCTGCCTTGATATTCAGCATGAGGAACAGGTTTTTTAAAAAATGTGTCTAAATGCATGGCCTCAGATCTACTACAAATTGTCAACATGTCTCTCCTCTCAGGTTTTTTCCCACAGGTCCTGAAAACTGCAGTCATTAAGCCACTCTGCCACTTAAGCCACTCCACACAGAATTTCAGTCTTAGTATTATTGGATCTCAGTGCTGCATTCGACACGGTCGACCACAACATATTACTAGACAGATTTGAAAACTGGGTTGGACTTTCTGGCACAGTACTAAACTGGTTTGAATCCTACTTAAAGGACAGGGACTACTTTGTGTCTATAGGTAATCACACATCTGAGCTGACAAAAATGACGTGGAGTTCCCCAAGGCTCCATTCTGGGGCCTCTTTTGTTTAACATTTACATGCTTCCACTTCCACTGGCTCAGAGTATGAAAAACAACAAAATATGTTACCATAATTATGCAGATGACACACAATTTCACCAGGGGTTTATGATCTCATACTGGTGCTGAGTAACTGTATTGAGCAGGTCAACGATTGGATGTGCCAGAATTTTCTCCAATTAAACAACGATAAAACTGAAGTTATTGTTTTTGGAGCCAGGAAGGAATGATTGAAAGTCAGTGCTCAGCTTCAATCTGTAATGTTAAGAACTACCAATCAAGCCAGAAATCTTGGTGTAGTCATGGACTCAGACCTGAATTTGAGGAGCCACATTAAGACAATTACAAAGTCAGCCTACTATCACCTGAAGAATATATCAAGGATTAAAGGACTTCTGTCTCAGCAAGACCTGGAAAAACTTATCCATGCATTTATCTTCAGTCGACTCGACTACTGTAACAGTGTCCTTACAGGGCTCCCTAAGAAATCCATCAGACAGTTGTAGCTGATTCAGAACGCTGCTACTCGAGTCCTCACTAAGTCCAAAAAGGTGGATCACATCACTCCAGTTCTGAGGTCTTTACATTGGCTTCCTGTATGTCAAAGAATTGATTTCAAAATCCAGCTGTTAGTTTATAAAGCACTAAATGGTTTAGGGCCAAAATACATTTCTGATCTTCTGCTTCATTATGAACCATCCAGACCTCTCAGGTCGTCTGGGGCAGGTTTGCTTTCTGTCCCCAGAGTCAAAACGAAACAAAGAGAAACAGCGTTCAGTTATGATGTATATCTGGAACAAACTCCCAGATAACTACAGGTCTGCTGAAACTGTTAGTTCTTTTAAATTAAGACTGAAGACTTTTCTTTTACCATAGCTTTTAATTAAATATTTAAGATTTTTCTTTTTACCACTGTCTTTAATTAGTAGATTGAACTTATACTGCACTGTAACTTTTACTGTCCTGTTTTCTTTTTCTTTGTTTTTAGCTTTTTACCATTGCTTTTCCTGTTTTTTATTTTCCATTGAACTCTTTTAACCCTGATATTTTAATGTGTATTTTTTCAATTTCCCTATGTTGCTTTTAAACTTTTTTATATTTCCCTGTTGCTTTTATGTTTTATGTAAAGCACTTTGAATTGCCTTTCTGTTGAAATTTGCTATACAAATAAACTTGCCTTGCCTTGCCTTTGTAGGAACAACAGCAAGATGTTGTTAAAAATAAAAAAATAAAAAAATAAAAATATATATATATGTATTTATATTTACACACACAAACCTGTACATACAAACCTCACATTACAACTCTGAGGTCAAGTCAGTGTTTTGCAATTCCCCCGAGAAAAAATTAAAGTTTGTAAGGCTTACAACTCTTTCAACTCTTCATTGCTAGGCAGTTATTGTACCATTGTCTTTCTGTACTATAAATCCCAGTTTTAGATGTTGTACTCTTTTTTTCTGTCTATAAAACAAATCTGCCACTGTTAATATTAACTACACAATCTTTGTTCTGTTCATTCCAGACAAACTGTTGTTGCTGGCTGGAAGCATAAAACACACCCATTCCTGTGTCCCAAATACAGTATCAAACATGTTAATCTAGCAAAGGTTAAATGTAGGATACATTTGGATCTAGAAATAACTAATAAAGGGCAGCAAATGGACATTTATGTAAAAGTCTGACAAACTATTTCCTCAAATTAGTTTTTACAATGGACTCAACCCACTCTCTTGCTCTCTTTATGGCCTCTATAATTAACAGACTCATTCAGCTACAGCAGGTAGCCTCCATTAAGTTAGCCAGCCATTATACAACACCGTGGTGTACTCTGCCCTGTAGAGAAAGATAGAAGACTGGTGTCTCAAATCTAGAGTGAGGAAAAGTAAAGGAGTGAGATGAATAAAGAAAGAGGTAAGGATATAAAACAAGGGTACTAACAGAGAGATGAATTTGGGAGAGAGCAGACTGGGGGAAAACAGTGTGAATGGGGAGAGAAAAAGATGTCTTGTCAAATTGGGATGTAGTGACATGGTAAACACAACAGGGAGCTGACATAAGCACCAGCCTCTGTGTCTCTCACTCTAGTAGGGGGCAAGCAGTGGGACTTCCACAATAACAGAGGCAAACTGTGGCAAACGGGGTGACTGGTTGAGAGCCTGTTGAATTATTCAGCTCCTTGTTCAACTTTTCAACAGCACTGTTTTATCCCATCTGTGTCCTCTTTTGGCTAGGACAGGTACCTGGATGTCTGTGTGTGTGTTTGTGTGTTTGCACTTTCATATATTGACTCAGCATTTATTTTTACATAAACATTTTCAGTACAGCCACTAACAGCAAAACCTGCTTCCTTGTTTTGCTATGAAGCAGGGCCCTGTATTCAAGCTTCATCCTTGAATTATGTGGAACAGGGTAAGCAGAAGAGACGATGAAAGAGTGAATTCAGGTGTAGACAAGAATGAATAGATAGAATAGAATAGAATGCAATAGAATGAATGGATTGGATTTTGAGGCATCCTGGGTTAAAAATATTTTATTCCCTAATTCTGCTCTTGAAGGTAATGTTGGGTTACACTAATAAAAACCTCAGAGAATATAAATATCAGTGCACAATGACAATACTAAAGCGCTGGTTTAATGTTTGCAAGGGCTGTCCCTTACTAAAGATGTACCTATTCGATTAGTAGTTGTCACTTCAAACCATTAGTCGACTAGTCATTGCACATTTATGGCATTAATTTAAAGAGGTAATATTATGCTCATTTTCAGGTATAGCTATATTTATGAGTTGAACCAGGATATGTTTACATGGTTAAATAAAAAAAAACACCATATTTTTTGTCATAATGCACATTGCTAAAAGCATTTCTTTTCACCCTGCGTGTTGTACACTCCGTTTTAGCTATCAAGTAAAGCATTTCACTTCTTTTCATCTTTTTTGGTTGTTGCGCAACACCTAGGTAAGGATTACCAGCCAATCAGCAGCAGAGTAGGGCATGTCCTGACAAGCAAGGTAGTGTGATCCAAAGCAAAGCCGTTTCAGCTGGTAACTGTAGGTTTGGTTCAGCTGTACATTATGATCCCGAAACACAGGCATAACAACCCGAACCAGTTTCGCAACCTAGATTGAAGCAAGACATTTCAGATTGGTAAGTAATTATTTCGTAACTAATTTATCTTCCATAGTAACATTTAAACTGTGCACTTGTATCCAACTTTCAGTAGTGAAGGTGGAGGATGAAGGGAGGCAGTGGGTGGACGTCTTGTCACTGTGTGTGCTGCAGCTCAGTGTTTTTGAGGGAGTGCCACACTAGCCATTAAACAAGCATTATGACGCGTGTTACTTAGTGACGCAGATAGGTTACGGAAGTACAGTAAGTACAATTGAGCTGTTTTAAGGCAGTTCAGGAGCAGTGTTTTTTGTGGGAGATGTTCTGATACATCAACTCTGGGTATCTTCCAATAAAAAGTGTGATTCCAGTGCATTTTTCCAAATTTACAATTTGTATAACTCACTGACATTTGAATTCTCTTATGTGCAGTAGCATGAGCCCAGGGATTGCTGCGCCACTCAAATTAAATCTGGAGCAGCCATGACCGACTGAATATATTTTCTGTTACTGATAGGAGAAACCCTGATTTTTTTATGATACGGATCGGTAATACCATGACTGCTAGCTCATCTGCCTGATAAGGGCAGAATCAGTACTGATACCAGTATATATTGTATTGGTGCATCACTACAGAAAACCACCAAACACATATAGTAGATTTCCATGACAAGAATGTTCTCAGGATAGAATATTTAGATGGCCAACAGACATTAGTTTCATAGGCAACATTATACTGGGTGGAATACAGAACAGCTTCTTTGCGGGTGGGTAAAGTCTGGACTGATGACAGCTCAAGAGGAAAGTTCACAAGGGTCATCAAAAATCAATAGGTTTGTTTCTGTTGAGAGCAGCCAATTTACTGAGTTAACAACTCTGGACTCAAGAGATGAGGTCATTTGGGAATTTAAAGGTTTGGGTGATGGTGGTGTCAGAGCAAAGGTCATGAGAGTCATCATAATCAATGGGTATGAATGGAACAAATTGCAGCCAATAATTTAAGATATATGTATGGACAGAGACTGACAAAACAATCAAATTGGTCGTTGAAGGTTGTTAAAATAGTAACACATTCAAGTTTTATCCACAACTGACCTGTTTGTTGAGTTTTGAATGAACCCTTCCCTTTTTTCAATTTGTTTAGACTGGTGAGAATATTGGTATTCACTCTAAAACAGAAAATTGACATACCGAAATAAACTAAGTGCAGCGTGGCTGGCTGTCAGTCATTACACTTTGTTTTGATTTTTCACTTACAATCCCCCAAAAAGATCACCAGTAAGCATGAAACCTAAATAGCCTGGAACAAAAATACAACAATAAATCATTTTCTATTTTGAGCCAGACCAATTTATGGTACTAACAGCATCTAAGAAGTACTATTTAAAAAGCAAGATCTCTCTCCAAAAACAATGTCATTACTGCTATGGATAATCAACAGAACATGATGTCGAAAGTTTCTTTAGTGACTATTTCTTTGGTAGAAAGTACTTGCATTGAAAACAGTGAGGTCTGTGGACTATCCAAAATAATGGATCCATTGTTTTTGGAAAGAGACAATGCTGCTGAAATCTGTAAAATCTAAATGTAATCCATGCTGTGAGCATCATCTCCATTTTATTAGGGTGGAGGCAGATGTCTCAGAGATGGATATCTCAACACCTAGGCAAGTAGAACCAAAACTAACTGCATGACTACATAGCATCAGAGTTAAGTTAGGAAACCTGCATTTGTAGTAAAGTTAACATTTGAATGGTCCCCAGGTCCTGTGAAATTGTTTAAATGTGAAAATATAGCACCTTGCAATGTGCATCACTGCTTGACATCTTTTTAAACTAGAGCTTTTGGTGCTGCTGAAAAAAGGGTGAAAAGCATGCAGGATCATTCAGTACAGGATGATGGTACACAATGCAACAATTTGGGATAGATTGTGTTGCACATTCAGACCCAGTGTTTTCTCAGCTTTATCGTAGAAAGGCTGATGATACATTCATAAAATTAGCTGAGAAGATGAAAATGCCTATGCAAACGCACACACTTTTCAATCAGCCGAGTACAGAAATGCATGAGGTGTAACTGTTTATGAGTGTCTCTGTTAGTATGTTTGCATTTGCACGTGTGCACTTTATGTACAATTGGTGCTTCTTACTATGTGTGTGTGAAGTATTATCAGTGTGGTTCTCAGTGTGTCCTCCATTAGTCTAGATGAGTCTAGGTGAGGGTGTGACAGTACAGGACCATTAGGATCTATGGCTGGTAAAAATAGACTGTGAAGCAGCTGTAGCGCTCTGTAGGCTGGTACTAACACAATCTGTCTGTAGTCACACTGCCGGTCTGCAGTACTGAGGGACACATGAAGCCGTGTCCATAAATCTCCCTTTTACTTCCTGGGTTAAAGGATCCACAGAGCTGTGAGGTGAAGTGTAAATATACACAACCTAGTTAGTGTGAGCGATATGTTGTTGTCACTAACTGAGAGAACTGGGAGGTGAGCAGTGTGTTATGGCTCCAATTTGTAGAGTTTCTTTGGTCAAGCAGCCGTATGGGTTTAATTCCTTTATCTTTATTTGAAAGCGTGGTCTATCAATTTGAGAGCATGGCTTATTGATTGCACATTCGGGTTTTGTAATGCTTCCCCACAAAACCCTGCCCTCACACTCAAAACACTGCCATTGCACTCAAAAGGACCCTGTTTGTGCTTAGAGTTGCTTGTCTTCTAGTTGTTGCTTGTACAGAATTCCTACGCTCCAGCTTCAGCCCTTCTCTTCGTGCTCAGGCTGTTTCTGTGCACTCATTCAACATTTTAGATTTCTGCTTTGCTCTGCTGTCAGATTTTACCGCTGTTAAAATACCCCAACCAATAGAATGGCAGGTGTAGTGTTGACCATTGAATGGATCCCTGCCTCGAGGTGGGCCTATTTGCTTTACTTCTTATAGTGTCCTCTACAGGGGGTTACTCTTTAACCGGGTTCATCCACTCATGTGCTCCACTGCTTTATTATATACTTGTTTCCTATTAAACTTTAGGAATAAAATGACAGTTCTTACATATACCAGTTCCCTTACTTTTTACTATAATAGCTACATACTGTGTAATAGCAGCCATGTAGCACACCAGCCTGTGCTAGAGTAGAAAACAATGTCACATCCATGACTCAGTCTGCGTCAACACTAAGGACCTCAAGTAAGTTTATATTTTAGTGGTGCTATTACTTTCTTCAGGTTGAATTGATGAAGTCATATTTGTGGCCAAAGAATACATTCATGATGATATTGGCGAGCGTTTCTGTTGAAACCCCCCCCCCCCACACACACACACACACACTATATACTTTATAATGTGATAGGTATGGTATGGGTCGCTGTGTATCTCAATGTCCAGTAATCAGGAAGAATGTTTACACAACTGCTATGTTTTATACAGTCTATGGTTGGTACTCATGCCACATACAGTTGAAAAGCTAAGCTTTACGATTCTAAAATAAGCTTAGGAGTCAACTGATGCCAACCAATTCAAGATACATAGATACAATGCACACATCAGACCACCACCTATAATAAGTGCTTGAAGTGGAAAAAAACAGGTGCTGTTACTCCCCATTCACAGGTTGGTCAACCTTTTTTAATGCACCACACTGCGGTGTAACACAAAATTCTGAGCACTAAATACAAGCAGTCTCTGTGGGCCCCCTTCGTCTCTTGGTCCCTATCTCTCATGCATCTTCAGAAAAATGTTGACAAATAATTGAGCTAACAACTGTACACATTAAACTGTGGTGGTGATTAGGGTAGTCACTAATGAACTGTTCATACCACATTTAAACACGTAATTATAATCTGTGCTCAAGTCTGCACAGTTTGAAATCTCACATTCCAACCCTCTTTTCTCAACACACTGTATCCTACAATTACTTTACTATGGTTAAATGAGCCGTGCTGTTCACACTACACAACTTTCCGTCTTGTGACAGGAGTCTTGAAGTCCTTGTGGCGTTCACACTACGTGACTGAACGGTGACAAGGGTTCACACACTACACGACATGACAGCTGCTGTTGTACCCGACGCTGGTCTCCAAACCACGTTTTGTCAAGAAAAGCGACCTACACACGAAACAGCTGTTGTTTGTTATTATAAAGATAAAATTATAAAGACAAAGGATATGGGTGAAAGAATGGATTAGCACACGCAGGTAGCAGGGATTGTCTGAGCTACAGAGAGAGCTGGAACATAGAGTAAGAAGTGTTTTGCAGTGAAAAAGTAGCTGCCTGCTCTCATTGGCTGGATGTGGATGTTGACTCTTCCAGATATTTGGCATGCTAGATATCTGGCAGGCATCGGCGATGTGGCAGTGATGTGTCGGGGAGCCGTTTTGATGCGTCGTTGAGTAGTTCACACATAATGACTGGCGACCGCCGATCAACTGCTGATTTACTCCCGATCACAGCCTGACTGTCGCCGAGCTAAAAATTGTGTAGTGTGAACTGGGCTTTCGTGGTTCAAGGGCATGTAGGCCTAAAAGCAAAATAATTAAAACTTTAGAGGTTAATTTATGATGCTGACAATAATTTATGTTCTAGCCTACTATGCAAATTTGCATCAAGCTAGATTCCTGCCTTCAGTCTAAACAGCTAATTTTAATTTATGCCATTTTTAAATGCTAGTTGTGATTGTGGTCACCTTTCTTTTGAAAGAAATTTGTTTTCTTTCACTTTGCTTTCTTACTCTTTCATTTCTTTCTTTCTTTTTTTGGTACCCCCAAATCCCTTTCTTGGGGACAGACATGACATGGCATGTTGATGCTCCAGCATCAGCAGTCACTCTGCTTGATAACCCCATTTAGAGATGAATCCTAGTATTGGGTGGACTAAACCATATTGTGTCTTTTGTAAGCGGTGAAAGGGGCCTTAGAGCCTCTACTATTTTAAATGTTTTTGCGGGGGTATAAAAAGTTCTCTCAACCTTTGTCAGCCAATTTTAATTTAGTTATTAAACTATTTGTTTAAAAATAAAACATTACAAACAAAACTAAACTTTTCATTCCTGGCATTTCAAGCACCCTCCCCCCATTTTGGCACTGGGTAATCAGTCCCACTTCACCCACCACTTCCACGCCCTTGGTCCTCCCCATCTAGGCTGCGATTGCTCGTTTCATGACAAGTGACTTTGATGAGCAACTTTATGCACACAGCAGCATGAGAGCCCACCAAGCTTCTACTTACTCTGTTTCTGCCGACAGGGATTAGCAGGCAGGCGAGAACGGGAACAGGTGAGCGTCATGTAGTGCCCACAGAACCTGATATGGACAGGGCTGAAAAGAGTACAGGCAGCTTGGCAGAAGTGCTGGTATGCAAGAAAAATCCTGGTACCCCAAAGAGTAAAATGTAGAAGTGGTGGTACTGGTTCCGGTGCACTTCAAGCACTACAGTATTCCCATAACATTAAAGACTTGAAAGTCAGTTTTATCATGGATGTTTTCCTGTGCCGCAAATGTGATACTATCAGTTTAACCTCTTAACATACCTGTAAAGTTCATGCCAAAGGCCTATTCAAGGCATATCCAAAGTAAATTGAATGTAGTTCTTGAACCATTTGGAGTATATGCATGTTTTTGGGCTTTTCTGAAAGAGAACACTCTGGAGTGTCTAACCTAAAAGATGATAACTTTTAAAACAGCCCACACCCATATTATTGTGTAGCTACAGAATAACAAGTGGAGAACATGCAAGAGCAGTCTGCATAATTTATTCATCTTATGTAACGTGTGTTAAGAATGAAAATAATCAGATCAGAATGATTAATATAAGTTTAAACACACTAAAACTAATATATTGTTCATTTCCGCTTGAAAATGCTTGCTAACAAATGCATGCAGACAACTGTAGCTGGGTCTTATTAGCTGGAAAACAACTGTAGGGCCACAGGATAAAGCATTACCTAGTCCTAGTTAAAATTTCATGCTAGTTAAAATTTCATACCAATACCATGAAAAATTACACAGGTTTTTCTGAGTATATGTCTTAGCGTATTTTTTCTAAAACAGCACTGCATCTTGGCGGCAGGCAGCTGCTGCTGCATCACTCCGTATTAGCCGATAGCTTGACGCAGATGTGTTTTTTTGCTGGTAGATCCTGAACTTCCGACTTAAAGCTGGATATCGTTATTTTCAGAATTTTATTGGCTACATGAAGTGCCAGTAATCAGCACAATTGCTTGCAATTGGCTCGGCCTATCCACGAAATGATAGAGGCTGAGCCTTCCTTCCAGTGTGGGCTCTCGTTGGCTATTGTAGGCTTTGAACGGGACATGTGAGCACCAACTGGGTCGGATTTGGTGTCACTCAAAAGGTCAGTTTTTGATGGTAAAGGTAGGTATATGATATTTAACAGAAAAGACTGAGTAAGGCTGTGATGGACTGGCGATCTGTCCAGGGTGTACCCCGCCTTGCGCCCGATGTCAGCTGGGATAGGCTCCAGCACCCCCGCGACCCTGTACGCAGGATAAGTGGTTGACGATGGATGGATAGATGGATGGAACCTTAACCAAGTACTTTTTGTGCTTAAACCTAACCAAATTGCAACGATTCACAACTTTAATAATGTGCCGTTTCAAAATGGCGATGTTTCGAAATGCTAGCACTTTATTTTGAAAGTCTAACCGGACATTGCATATTTGTTCTTGCTAAGCGTTGCTAACTTAACCACGGAGCCCTAAACATCTAAAAATGACGTTAAAGGAGTATCCAGGGGGTTAAAAAGCGACACCAAAGGGCCTTTAAGAGTCTGCCTAATATGTGACAAGTCAGGAGTGAGAATGTGTTTTATAGAAGAAAAAAGACTTGTGCTTTTTCCAGAGCCTCCACTAGATGGCACTGCCATTTTGGACTGAAAATGCCAATGAGACAACAGCACTGAACCCCCAGAGACACAGCCCAAAAACTAATTTGAAATTTGAGGAACTGTATGAAATGTTGTAATGTAACACAAATACAATGGTATGATTATGTGGTCTCATTTTGGTTTGCAATCTAACAAAAACTGAAAATACTGGGTGCCTACAGGGTATAGTGCTGTTAAACAGCTGAACAGTTGATAATAAAAATTACATCCCTCTGCACCTATTAAGTAATGATGGTGTTTTTCTCAATAGTGGGCTCCCAGAACTTAATAACATATTTACGGTCAAAACATTATTTTTTTTCACTTTTTGCCCTTTTCTTATAGTAATGGCAGCTGTGACAACCTTTTTTTTTCTTTTTACAGGTGGGCCTTCAGCTGGCCAACTCAGGAATTATTTGTAATAAGATCAAGTTGAGAAACAGACCCTTCATCCCACACTGCAGCAGCTGGTAGGGGGCAGGCTGGAGTAGAAAACAATATATACTATATATATATATATCAAACATAGCAAATCTTGAATGTTAAATGAGGTACAGAGGAACCTAGTATATATTTCCATTATTTAAATTACACAAGCTGAATAAGGTATACAGATCATCCATAAAATAATTACACAGTAATGAGCTATGTGTTGTTCTAAACAACAAGACATGTGTGGTGTATTATTAAAGGTTTATATTCTATACTTTACATTGAACTATTCTAAGTTTCTTAAAGATGTTTATTTATTTATTTGCTTTGTTTAGGGGATTTTGTTGTTGCTCATCCTCCTTTTGTCCTCCTCTGACACCAGATACGAGTGATGACCACAAGAAGCTACCACCCCTTTCTTCTCTGCTTTTGGCAATAAAAGAAAAAAACAACACATAAATAATTACAACTGGTTACATGTAGTAATGTTAACTTTAAATTGACTACACTAACACACAAAAAAGCGATGTAGTGTAAAAGCGCTTTGAGTGGTCGCAAAGACTAGAAAGGCATTATACAAATACGGAGCATTTACATTTACTTCACCTGCTTCACTGCCTCCACCGCGGTCTCTCTGCTGTCCGCTCTAGACTGTGTGTACGAGCTCAGCTCCGCTCTCGTCAAACACGCAGAGGACAGAGCAGCTAGCACAACAATTATTTTACGGATCTACATGATTGACGTGGAGCACATTTTCAGGTCGGAAAATCTGAAAAAATCACAATCCTGATCAGTGTTATTGACACTACTTTCCATGACTTTTCCAAAACTTTTCCAGGCCTCAAATTCCACGACTTTTCCAGGTTTTTCATGACTGTATGAACCCTAAATAAAGCTGTTGAAGGTGGGAATGAATAAAGCCTGACAGGATTATTGCACAAAGTATCCAAGAGCAGAGCAGAAATCTTAAAGTAGACATTGGCTAATGTAATGGCTAAAGCTGGAGCACAGGAATTCTGTGCAAGCAACAAAATATTTGAGTGCGAGCAAACGATTTGAGCAGAAGCAATGCGAATCTAAGTGCAAGGGCAGGGTTTTGAGAAAAGCTCTACAAAATCAGAATGTGAAAACAATACTTCATGCTATCAAACTGAAAGACCATGCATTTGAATAAAGATAGGAAAATAATCCCATAAGCTGCTGCCCATGTTTTCTAAAAATATCATGTCTGTAAAAATATATTCTCAGACATTGAGCAAAAAATAATTTAGCATATTGTAAATCTAATATACAGCAGTGCATACAAGTATGGTTTAATGAACGCTTGAGAAATAACTGCTCTTGATTTGGAAGAGGACAAATAAAATTATTACTCTATTAAGCAATATAATATTCTAAGAGTGTTTGTTTGGTGCAGAGATTGGTCTCAGTGGAGGATAAGAAAATAACTCATTTGGTCCTTCACTTAAATAATTTGTACCCTGAAATTACTTAATTTGCTCCCCTTATGTAATAATGTGTGTCTTCACATTACTTGATCCATTGCCTAAAAGTAATACCATTATTGTAGCGGTGGGAACTGAAATTAAAAGTTGTTGTGGCTGGTCTAGTAAGTTAGGAAGAAACAGCCAGCTAGGTCAGCCAGGCTAGCAGCTGTGTTTTGGTGTTAAAATACACACAAATTGTTGATTTCAGATGGCTGTTGTATCAGCTCGTATTTACACTGTCCTCTGTCCATCCATTTCCATCTGTGACCCACATCATGTACTGTATATACACTAATATGTATCCCTTTCTTAGCCCTATCTTATCCAAGTGTAAACTACAGTATAATATAAATAAGACAGGGCATAGAAAGGGATACATCGCTAGATTCTCAATTTTACAGGTTCTAAAAGGTGATTTGTCATGTGGAGCTGCAATAAAAACAATAAAGTAAACAATTATAATTAGAATAGTACTAAATAGCATTAATTAGGGCATGTAAGGCATAAAACTTAATTTGCATCTTTCTCAGCTATGGAAAGAAAACTACTATTCCTTTTAAAAGTTGTAAACACATATGGTCACTTCATTTTTATGTTTCATTATTAATATTTTGGTGGCATCCTAATGTAATTTGAGGTATTACTCAAAAGAGCCTGCAATCGCAGTGGAAAAACAAACATTAAGAGCTTAATAGAATGTAATTTTATATCGTGCTTATTTGCTGAAATGAGGCCAAATAAAAGCAATTGTTTTTAGCATCTCAAATTGATTATGCAAATGCATTTTGGCCTGCAAAACATAATTTCTAATGGCCTTTGTTTACTTTCTTAGCAGCAGTGTTAAAAGGCAGTGTTTTGAATATCTAATGTTTTTATTTTTATTTATTTTTATTTTACCTTTATTTAACCAGAAAGAAAACTCATTGAGATTTAAAATCTCTTTTCCAAGAGCGTCCTGGCCAAGACATGCAGCAGCACAATTAACAAGGTTGCAGACATTGAAATATATTACATAAACATAAATAGGAATAAATAGTGAGTTACAAGGTCATAAAAAATCTAAATTCCATTTTTTCCCAATTCACTCCGGACTTGAGGGACAGATAGTAGTAATAAGTCCTCAAAACGAAGACAATATCTTCCTGTGCCTTTCTTTTTGATGTAGGTTTGTAGGTATGGGGGAAGCAGACCAAGAATAGCCTTGTAAATAAGAATGTGCCAATGATTAAGTCTACGGGTGGACAATGCAGACCAACCAACCCGCTCATACAAGGAGCAATGATGAGTAAGGGCTCTAAAGTTTGTGATGAACCTCAGAGCTCCATGGTAAACAGTTTCAAGCTTTGAAAGAATGCATGCATGTATATAACATCGCCATATTCCAGCACTAACATGAAACTGGCAGCAACAAGTCTCCTTTTGGCCTCAAAGGAAAAACACGACTTGTTTCTAAAATAAAAACCCAATTTCAGCTTCCGTTTTTTCGCCAACTGCTGAATGTGAGGTTTAAAAGAGAGAGAATCATCAATTAGGATACCGAGATACTTGTATTGAGATACAGACTCTAACAGGCTACTTCTCTCTACAGCCCTGAGAAGTAGTGATGGATGGAAGGTTCAGTGACTTTGATTTTACACTGGAAAACAACATAAGTTTAGTTTTGTCGTCATTCAAAACAAGTTGTAAATCAAACAAGGTGCTTTGTACAGTATCAAAAGCAAGTTGTAGCTGACAAAGAGCGTGGTTTGGTGTAGTTGGTTATAGTTGATTGTAAAGTTTCTTGTAAAGTTAAAAAATGGGAAAACTTTAACATATAATATCCTGCATGTTTACAGTTAAAAAGAAAATTACATTTAGATATTGCTTCTGTAATACACATTTGAAGTCAAAGAAAGGGGCAAAAAAATCCAAGCTGTCAAATGTTTTGGATTCTTCAAAAATTAATACATTTCTATATAATCTTAAGAAAGAGACAGACAGAAATGTCCCACCATGTCGTGTTGGTATCATGATAGCTATGAAGCTACAGATTTGTGAGAAGAGAAAATAGTTTACTTGTAAAACATTTATGCTAGTTGAAGTAACTGTGAAAAAACAAAATTGTCAGGAAGGAAAAAGCATTGGGAATGTTTTTCTTGTAAAAACTTCAGCCTATCAAGACTACCGTAATTTCTGGACTATTGAGCGCACCTGAATATAAGCCGCACCCACTGAATTTAAAAAAAAATATTATTTTGAACATAAATAACCCGCACATGTCTATAAGCCGCAGGTGCCTACCGGTACATTGAAACAAATTAACTTTACACAGGCTTTAACGAAACACGGCTTGTCACAAAAATAAATAGGCTTAACGAAACACGGCTTGTAACAAAAAATCAAGCAGTAAACAGTAGCCTACCAAGAAAGTCATTGGTCACTATCTTCCTCCTCCTGTGCACTGAAACCACTGAAGTCATCTCCTTCGGTGTCGGAGTTTAGTAGCCTCAGAATTGCTTCATCCAATATTGAATCATTTTCATTGTCGCTCTCGTCACTTTCATCCGGAGGCTAATCCCCCGCTGAGCCCTCTTCAACACGCAGCAGTCAAGCCTTCCGAAACCTGTTGATGATAGTGGACAAGATGGACAATGCTCCACGCTGTCAGGACCCACTCGCAGACTTGACCATAAGTCGCTCTTCGCATGCGGCCCATTTTAGTGAAGGATTTCTCCCCACTTGTCATCCAAGCCTCCCACTGACCACGGAGCGCCACCTTAAATGCACGATTGACAATGATGTCGAGTGGCTGCAAGTACTTTGTTGTGCCCCCAGGAATCACAGCTGGAATCCCGGTCGCTTGCCGTAACACTCCGTATGCCATTCATGCATTAGGCTTTCCGTCATCCATCCTTTCTTGTTGACTTTCACAACAATTCCTCTAGGGAATTTTTGACAGCGTTTAAAAATCAGCATCGGTGGAAGTTTTTCTCCCGATGCCGTGCAGCTCAGAACACAGGTGAAGTGCGTTTTTTCATGCCCAGTTGTTTTCAGCGTGACTGACGATTCGCCTTTCCTGTTGACAGTCCGAGTGAGAGGCAGGTCAAACGTCAGAGGAACCTCATCCATATTTATGATGTCGTGCGGGCCAATGGAATGTTCCAGTTTCAGTTAATTTGTGGAAGTTTGAAACTTTTTCCTCATAGTCGGGAGGGAGCTGCTGACACAGACTTGTCCGTACCCTGATGGACAGGCCTTTACGTCTCATAAATCTGAGACACCACGATGGTCCAACTCTAAAATCCTCACACTTCATTGCGGTGGCGATTGTTTTGGCTTTCAGTTGGATCTGCACAGTTGAAACACCTCGTCCGTCTGCTCTCTGTGTGTTGACCCAGTCTTCGAGGTCATTTTCTAGTTCGGACCATCTGCTTTTCTTCCCTCTGAAAGCTTTAATTGTCTTTTTGCACTGAGTCAATTCCTCACGCTGCTGTTTCCAACATCTTATCATCGACTCATTAAGACCAAGCTCCCGTGCAGCAGCTCTATTTCCTTTTCCAACAGCCAGATCAATCGCCTTCAACTTGAAAACTGCATCATATGCATTTCTCCGTGTCTTTGCCATGATGAGGGTGACAAGATGACTACCGTGATCAGAATTATGGGAAGTTTGAGCGCACTCGATTTAATCTAAACAGTAAACAAGTAAAAGTTGTTTGACCTTATCCCGGCAATTTCATTGGTCTAATGAAAGCTTCATGCCGCCAAAAAACTGAGCACGGCACAGAATGTGTTTTTTGAAAGCGGGAAAAATCAGAGCGGGAAGAATCCACATATTAGCCGCGTCATTGTTTAAGCCGCAAGGTTCAAAGCGTGGGAAAAAAGTTGCGGCTTATGGTCCGGAAATTATGGTATGAGTCTACAGCCATGCTAGCTGCTCTGTGAGACAGCACTTCAACAAAGCAGTGCTTTGAGCTTAATGCCAATGTTGGCATGCTAATATGCTCACAATGACAATGCTGACATGCTAATGTTTAGCAGGTACAATGTTTACTTTTGTGTACAATCTTCGCTTAGCGTGTTAGCATGCTTACATTTACTAATTAGAACTACAGATACAGGCAAAGTGGGAGGTCTAGAAGGTCAGGGATTGGGGGATCTCAAGATATGGTGGTGAGTTAAGACTCACAGCAGGAGTAGCTTTAGAGCAATAGGGATGAAATGATAGAGGATGTGCGGATGTGAGATTTGGGTACGAGAGATAGAGAGAGAGGCGGGGGTGTGAGATGATGGATGGGAAGAGAGGGGAGGGTGCGTGGGGGTGATATGACATACCTCGTGAGTAACGGTGAGCCTGGGGCAAAATAACTCATCACTAGAATTACACAGGGGCCTGACTGTGTGTGTGTGTGTGAGAGCAAGAGAGAGAGAGAGTAAATATGCAGAAGCAGTAGAATATACTATATATATATACATGCGCATGTACATTCCTGTATGTAATGTAAGTGTGGGTTTCTTTGTGCAAGATATGTGTCAGTGCAAGAGACCATGTAGAGAGAAGCAGCACCAGCCAGCAGTGGGAAAAGAAAGGATGACAACCATACTCTTGAGAGAGACACACACAGAGTGAGACTAAGAGAACGAGAAGATAAGTG
This sequence comes from Micropterus dolomieu, assembly GCF_021292245.1. Lineage (NCBI taxonomy): Eukaryota > Metazoa > Chordata > Actinopteri > Centrarchiformes > Centrarchidae > Micropterus > Micropterus dolomieu. The sequence goes on from NC_060159.1 coordinate 10,365,863, forward strand.
GGCTGAGAAAAAAAGAACTGAGGAAGAGGAAGATGAAGAGGGCAATGAAGGGGAAGCTAAAACAACTGCAAAGAGATAAATGTCCCAAGGTGGGTAATAAAGAGAGGAACCAACAAGAACAGAGAGACTAAGCTTGTGCTGACAGATAATGATGTATTGACACAACTGGCCTATAGGTGAGATTCTCTGCACCTTTGGTACAGCGACTAATCCTTCAATATACTGAGACACACAGGGTCATCATACTACATCACTGGACTAAAAAGAGAGAGGGAAGAGAGGAAGGGGGGGGGGGGGGGGAAGGAAGGGAATTCGATAGGTGGCCACATTTGTGCACAAATAGGAAAAGAGGGTTAGGGTGATAGGCATAGTCGTATTAGAGTGAGTGAAGGAAGAAAGGGTAAAGAACAGTGTACAGTCCAGAAAGAGGGAAGGAGGGGAAAATAGAAGGAAAGTGAGCAATGGGAGGGTCAAGAAAGCAGATATATCCCTGTATGATTCTGAAAGCGTCCAGGTTTATGATTGCCTGTGTTAGTGTATGTATGTGTAGTGAAGACCAATGGGAAGTGAACAAATCAACCTATACTGTTTTCACCACTTTGTAAATAAGCAACCTTTCACTTTCCTTGACAATTATCATAACTGTGTACCAAGCAGCACTTCATTTTTGTTTTTCTGTAATCTTAGAAGCAGGGGTCATTTAAAAGTGGGATCCAAAAAATTGCTATTATGATCTTCCCCTCCACATTTATTGCATCCACATCCTCCCAGCCCAAGACAGCATGCATTCTTCTTTTTCTGATCCATTTTCTGTCTGTCTGTCGGTCTTATTTTATATTTGTCTTAGTGACAACATAGTGATACATAACTGATTAGAGAAGAGAATAAGATGTTAACATGCCACAGTATCTCCATTTCTACTAGTGGAATACTACAGCAACTTGGGTTTGTCAAAAATGGTATTAACACTACAGGACAGAGAAAAGTTAACTGTCACTCAGGCACCAAGGAAGGAAGTCAGAGTGAAAATAAGGCTAGAAAGGATATGGATGAATATACACAAGAAGAATATAGGAAAGGAAGTAATCAAGACAGGCAAGACAGACAAAGGAAGCAAGACTGGGGGGATAGTTGGTAGGAATAAAATGAAAGTCAGCAAGGGCAGTTAAAACTTCATTAGGAAGCAAGAAAACTGGCAAGGAAGAAAAAGAGGAGGCCAGGAAGCCAGTCTGGTGAGCGCCTAGGGAGGGAAGTAAGAAACGAAGGTTACGATATGGTAACCCTAGTTCTATAAGCACAGGCGGAGCCCTCTACCGATGAGCCCTGCCGCTCTGACGCCGTCTGCTTAAGGTGCGGTCGGATACTGAGGCAGTAGGGACACTGGTATTTATATGGTAGAGGGCTCCGCCTGTATAGAACTAGGGTTACCATATCGTAACCTTCGTTGTACAGTGGGTGGTAGCCCGATGACTGGCCGCTCTAGCCGCGACAAGCCAAAGTCCACCACACCAAACCGGTCGGCCACAGGCCGGCCAAAGCCCCAAACACCACATCACCTAGTGACAGAGTGGTGGGACACCCCTGAGAAGGTCGCTGGACCAATAGGGGCTTGGCCTGACCATTAACACCTGGACTGCCCTGACTTCTCACTGGAACGTCAGGCACTGCCAGTGTATGTTCCCCCTCTACACCCAGTCGTCACCAGATCCTCACTTTTCAGATCCTAGGTCGCACTTGCGAGCTGGATCCAGAGAAGGAACCCGACATATCAAAGAGATAGAAATGCACAAACGGGCACAGTAAGGGCCAAGATGCCATTGTGCAGATCTCTTCGACACACACCCCACTTCCACACTTCCGAGTGGAATGTGCACGCACCGCTAAGAGTGGGTCTGTTCCCGCCCGTGTCCAGGCTTGGGAGATTCACTCACAAAGCCAGCTGGCCAGACGCTTCTTGGACAGGGCTTGAACAGACGATCAGCTGACCAGTGCATTGAATGGGGGCTGTGTGCTCTACATAGGACTTTAGCCTAGCACACATGGACACAACAGATGCACTCTCACCTCCCTGCACCCTAAGTGGGGTAGGGGGGTAGAAAGCATTCAGATTTATTGTCCTGGACCTGAACATGCTCCTTATGTTCTTAAGAACAAGGGAGGTGTGTTGTCTCAATCTGGCTGCACTGTGGACACCGAGAACCAGCATGCAGCTGGGGTGAACCGACAGGCACACAGCTCACTCACCTTCTTAGCAGAGGTGAGAGCAAGGCACAGGGCTGTTCAAGAGATAGCATTTTCAATGAGGACTGCTCCAGGGGCTCATAAGGTGCAGATATTAGAGCCACCAACACAAGCAGCAAGTCCTACTGAGGCGCTGAGAGACACGACACTGGTCACTGTCTTCTCACACCCTGCAGAAAGCGCATCACGAGGAAGTGGGTGAAGACTGTTCTCTCACCAAACCCCCTGTGACAGGAGAGATAGCTGCAGCGCGACAGCCCCTTCTCCATCAGACCTTGCAGGAAAGAGAAAAAGGATCCCACCGAACAGGTAGGCAGATCCGTCTCCCTCTCAATGCAACGCTGAAAGCCCAACCACTTAGCTTTAGAGCAAGATGTGGTAGAGACTACCCGCCGCTTCGATGGTCTGTGCGACCTCAGCGGATAGACCAGCCTGAGTCTGCCTCTCCACAATTTTAGGAGAAAAACCTGGAGAGGCTGGTCCAACACCAGCATTGTGCATATGAAGCCTCACCCTTGTGACAGAGACCCCCAGACCATAGGTACAGGCCAGGGCTCTGTCACTGTAGGCTACATCACTTCTACCAGAATGACGAACGACCGTTCCCGCCTCACCTAACTGGAGGGATGACATGGGGTGGGGGGAAACGCAAACAGCAGCCGTTCTGGCAATGGTGCGTCCATCCCCAAGGGTGGGCTGTCCTGTGGCTGAATTGAGAACCACAGCAGGCAGTGGGTGTTGGCAAACAGATCCACCTCTGCTCTCCCGAAGCGAGCTCAGAAATGCTGAACCACATTTTTGTGCAGTCTCCACCCGCTCAGTTGGGGGCCAGCCCTCAACCAGCCACGGCCGTACTGTAAGCCTGGGACATGAAGGGCTTTCAGAGACAGCAGGTGTTCTGATGCCCACGTCTATAGGTTCCCTGCCAGCGCCAACAGAGCCGTGGATTGGACTTCGCCCTGTCTGTTTGTATGTAGTAGGCTGGAGGAAATGCACCACCAAACTAGAAACACAGCTTGGAGTGGATTGTGGATGTGTGGTGAAAATCTTTCTTCTACTCAAGAAAAAAAATACATTCACATGAAGTAAAAATATTGTTTAACATGGAGACCAAGACTGTGTTTTTTTACTTTGAATACATAAATTTACATACATAAATACATAATACATTTGTATTTTGGCATAACCTACTTTTTACTATAACATCCACATATAATTTTAACTTTGGACTAAACTAATTAAAGTGCTGTGATTTGTTACAAGCAATTTAATCAAATTTACCCAACTTAAATTTCTAATTCAATACAAACTAAATATTTTTTTAATTATACCATAATCAATCTATTTTCTTTAGTCACAAGACAAAACGTTACTTAATATACTTATAGGTCAATATAATAATTTATTTTGCTTTGTTGCAACTTTCACCATAAATAAAAGCAAAATTTGCATTACTTCAGTTAAGATAAAACCAAAAACATTTTGTCAGTGAATGCTTAATTGAGTTTAGTTCCTTTAAAAAAAATCCATCACCATTACTGAAAAAAATTAAACAAGCACCATAAAAATAAATAGTCTAAAATTAACGGCGCTGGTTAAATGTACAAAGTGCTGTGGAAAGAGTCACCTCTAGCCTGATTGACAGGTCACCATGGACTTGTCAATCAAAAAAAAAACTTTATCGTCTATTTTCCTGTAATTTGACCGAAATTCACTAAATGAACATCATGTTGTGTTAAAGAAGACTTGAAACTAATGACAGAGACCATACACTCATTACAAAAGTGGTTACTGAAGTAATAAGTCAGCTGAGAAGTATCGTCATTCAAACGTTACTTCTAACGGGAACGGGACTTATTTTTGCAACCAGAGGTGCCGCCTCCTGCTGGCCGTTCGATAGAAAGCGGGCTTAAATTACTTCCGGGTGGCCTCACTTTTCAGACCCGGAGGTTCCCGCTTTAAAATATGTAAGCCAGGCAGGAAACTAGAGCATTATTAAAGAAGAAAAGATGGCAGACTGAAACACAATATTCAACATGAAGACATCTCCTCTGCTCTCTCTCTCTCCAACACCTGAATGTGCAGGATGAGTGATTGTTCTGCAGCTGTCACTCGTCCATGCAGTGCAGGACAGTGTTAGTCAGCTCAGAGGCAATCTGTACAGCTCTGTACTGTAAACTCAGCTCTGTGTTTATTAAAAACACCCTGTTTGATTTAAGGATTGGGATTCATCCTCTATACACAGTTAAATAGGCTATATTAGTGCTTAGGCTTAAACTAAAGAAAGCAGTGCAGATACTACAAACTGCACTGCTCATGAACACAAACCCACACACTCAAAATGCAGTGCTATAATCGTCTGTATCCTTTTATATTAGGCTCTGTCAAGACTTTCAGCCCCACAGCCCACATGTAGGCAACATGCAAACACATGCATGAGCACTTACACAGATACGCAGAGCAATCAAATTGTGTAACATGCCTGTTTTATGTAAGTGTGTCACACACCCACTCCCTGGGAGTTTGACAGTTTGCAGAGCACTGAGGTAAATAGCAAGAGGAGAGAGAGAGAGAGAGAGAGACAGAGGGGATGACAAAGTGGGATGCTTGATAAATACTAGTCAAGCAGAACAAATTCATCAAGACAGTTCTATTTCTTTTAAACTGGTACTTATATAGTTAGCATTATATGTATTTCTGAAACTATTAGTTGGTTAATCAACAAAACATTTGCTGGTTATAATGGATGTTTGCTGCATATCATTAATACTTTGAGTTCTGTAAAGTGCTGTGTAAGAAATAATGTTAACATCCCAATGAAACAGTTGGAGGTGTTTTTTAATTTTAATATTTTAACAGAAATCAGTTCATTGAATACATTAGCATTATAAGCACTTTTTTTTTTTCACAACACTTAAGCAAAACGAACAGAAAAAATCTGTGCTGCTATGTTTTCGTGTCATTAATGGGCACTGCTTGTCTCCTCTGATCTCTGTTGCTGGTGTTTCACAGAGGGCGGGGCTCAGTGCACGCACACACACGCCATCATACTGAAGTCAATGCGCTAGCAAGACCTCACCACTTCAATAAAATCTCAAAAGAGCAACCACATCGGCAGATGCAATACTAGAGCTTGTTGTAGACTTTGTGGCTGTATGGGCGGAGTGAGATATTCCGGTCAAGCTTCTTTGTAAACAAGGAGAAGCGGTGCCCACATGAGTGTAGCCTCTGTCACACCCACTTATTACAAGGTGTGTTTGTGCAGCATATGGAGGCTGACCCATGGGAAGAAATTATTAGTAATCAACTATGGTCATAACCTATTTAGGACAGTACATGCATTGCAACAATACATTTATTGTGAATTGTCCCCGTTAAATAATTGTACATACATTTGAATATTTATACGTGCATAATGCATGATTACATTTTCTTATTCAATTGTTGAAATTGTATTCATCCACTACATGATTACAAACTCTTTCTGAAGGCAAAATGTGCTGTAACTAAAAGCCCTGTGAGAGTGTTTACTCTGATCATTGGTTAGATGTGTTTGAGGCAGGAGCAAGAAAGTAAGAGCAAGAAGAGGGTCCTGAGGAAGGTCCTCTCTGGCCGAATATCTAGAAGGCAACATACTTTGTTGGTAGTTTAGTCAGACCTCGATTCTCCAGATAGTTGCTAGCAACTTTTGATTTCGCTCATCTACATCCCAGCATACAAAATGCACCTGGCTACAGAGTACAAACAGAGTTGGACTGAGGTTGTATCATGATCCCTCCACAAACAAACTACTGCAGTTGAATTTTATTTGTTATTTGAGACCACTTCCTCTAAAAGGTCTCGGTGTGGCTCTTTAGTTCCAAAAATCAAACCATTCAAAAAACAAACAAACTGGAGTCCGATTCAACCAGCTCAAACAAAGATTTGAAAACGCCCTTAATGTGAGAAATAATAACTAGTTGATGCTCTAAATTAATATACTGTTTTATGTGTATAGAAATATTCTCCTCACCCCATTCTTTCTATTTGTTCATACAACTAGGTGGTCTTGGTAGGATGTTGGCTGAATTGAATTGCCTCACAGCAGAACGCATCCTTTTTGTGTGGAGTCTGCATGTTTTCCTTGTGTTCATACGATTTTCCTGGGTTACGGAGGTGTTGGTTTGCGTTCATTGTCTGGAGACTTTAAATTACCTTAAGGTGTGCACGTGAGTGTGTTTGTCTGCGGATGTTAGCCCTGTTAAGAGTTCTTCCCTGCCTTCTACCCATCGCAGCACAGAAAACCAAATGAATGCATGTACTAGTCTCTGAGTTATCCGTCTAACACCAACAGGCATATTCAAATGCTCTCCTCCAGTTTGATGGAGCAGAAAATGCACGGCGATTGCATCATCCATTTTCCAACAAGCAGGCTGTTGTGTTTCCTTCCATCTGCTCCCAGTGAAATATGTGATGTTCCACCATCTATCACCACAGATTTTCATTTAACCGGGATGCGTCTGCTCAAGCTGTGCAACAATGTGCCTGGGAAAGACGTCTAAGGTAACACAACATGTGTAAACAATTACAAAACATGCTCAGTGTCTGAGTCTGTGTGAGTGGAAATCAACAAGGGGCATTTCACCTTGTAGATTGGACTTTGTGTGTAAGTTCCAGACACATGCTGTATTTCACAAGAGCGGTCAGAGGTTAGAAGCAGGAAGTTGAAGCATCCCTAGAGCAGGCTCAGCATATTACTCACAGAAACTTTGACAGAGAGAAAAACATCTCTTCTTGGGGGGGATAAAACTTTTCATCTTCACGTTACAAAAACAACTTCACCTACGTTTCTTAACACCTACCGTATGTATCTCTAATTATTCAAAAATCTTTATAATTCATAATTATTGTTTTCGATGGACGATTTTTGTTTCTATTGCTCTAAATGTTGTTTTAGAGAAGTTTTTACCATGGTTTAAATCTTATTTCAGAGGACTGCATGAATGTGATTGCCTCGTGGGAGGGGTCTAATTGCTGCATTTAGACCGACAGTAACCCTGCATGTAAAAACTCAGCCCTCGTATTCATTTGAATGGAGCTAGTCTGTCAGCACACAGGTGTTGCCAAAACAGGAGGCTCTGGCAAAACAACACAGGGCAAAATACATGAACCTGGCAGTACCCGGCAAGGTGCTGCACCATGATAACAGTCTAGAATTGTACAATCTTGTCTGTAAGCATTTCAAACCACTGCGCAGTGTTTTGGCAATATTTCCTTGTCTCACCAGTACCTTATACACCACACCCTCACCAATGCAGCCCCTGCTTAGAGACTGGGGGTTTTCATTACAGGTATGCATGGGGCTTGCTGGCCTACTGGACCTTGTTGTGTATCCACAAATATGAAATTGTTAAAAAACAAAATGAACCTTAATTCAGTATCCTAATGTTTAAATATACTGCAAAGATGAGTATGTATCACAAAGTTGGCAGATATGTGTTTGTGTTTGTGTTAAATGTTTTTAAATGTTTTGCTTTGACAGAAAATATAGCAAGAGAAATCATTTTATTTCTTTATTTTTACCCTTTCTGGACTCATCTCATACTGTTGTTTGTAGTAAAATTGTTGAATACATCGCTGAAGTCATCATAATAAACTTATGTTGCCGTGTTAAGAAATGCATTTCTTAACCACCATTACAATAATGCTGTATAAACATTTTGTTTCGTGAGAGATAGCTTTAGAACAGACAGAATGAATCTATTTTTACTTTGGCTCTTATTCTTTCCTTACTCTTAACTCTGACAAGAAGTATATCTACACAGTCAGCATATAACAAGTGTAATTGCATAAATACATTGATAAGCCACTCAAAGTATTACTTTAGTGTATGTTGTGATTTATTTTAATTGTACGCAAAATGATGAAATGATGAAAATTTGAAAATGTTAAAAATTGTGGAAATGAAAACGTTGCTCATGCTGAGGCAAGTGTCACCGTACAGGCAGAAAAACCTCCAGCTAAGAAGCTCAAAATGGCTCGTAAGATCAGGTTATATAAAACTAGAACCAGAAAGAAATCAAAAAGGACATGCCAACTTCCAGTGAGGAAATTCTACAGTTGAGTTCTGCAGTTGAGGTGTGCACTGCAGATCAACAAACAGCCAAGGGGAGTCTAGTGCTTGATTGACTGCATCGCCGAAAATAAGGTACTAATACAGCAATACGTTTTGGCACCGAATCCGGCCATGTTTCAGTGACTGTTGGAGAGAGGGCATGGACTGTTTGAGAGAGAGGCAATTGGACTTTCTATCTGGACAGTGCCCTTTCTTCCCAAGAGAGGGTGTTGTGAGAATGAGAAAAATGTGAAGAAAAGGACACTGGAAGCAACTGGTTCTGGTTCTTGGTCCGGTTCTTGATCTTCATAGATACTGTTTGACTGCCTGGCACATATACCAGCCATATAGTAAAATTATTCGCCTGTGCTTTTACCCTGAGGTCTGTGTTTTAAGACTGTACTTTTGCAATCTGAGCTAAGCAGTCAACAATAATCAAAGTGAAAGTATGAAAGATGTTTTCTTTGATATACTGTTTTATATTTTAATGTGTCTCTGCAGTCTCTTGTGCTGTGACCTTTGCTCGAACTCCGGTGACCTATGGTTGAACATGATCAGATATCAGAATAGATGGTGATTTCCAGTAAAAAGAGGAAACGAAAGTCTGCTCTTGCTGGCAACTCGACCCTTTAGATGAATAAAAAAGGTCTCCCTGAGGGCATGTGTGTGTATCTCGCTCACAAGAAGGGAGGCGAGAAAGGAGGAGGTGAATCATTGTTTTGATCAGCAAAGAAAGCACTGTTTGCTAATGTTACATCAACAGTTGTGAAGAGACAAGCATCTTCATTTTGTGGCTATAGGAGCAGGGGAGGCCTTTCTCTCCTTTTCAAGTCAGAAAGAGATGAGGAGAATAGAATGAGTTTTATTACCTTATTTGGAGAACTGTTTGTGAACTGAGGCAAAGGGGTGTTGCAACTATTGGACAGAAGGACCATCTACCCATAAACGGAGAAGTAATGTAAACACCAATCAATGTGATGATCAAGTTCTGATAGCCAATGATTGTTTGAGAAAAGGGTGGGGTCCTCCCTGTCCATTTCTTTATTTAAGTTGCTGACCCTAGAGCTTGGGGCGGAAGTAGTTGGTATGAGTTGATGATTGGTTAGATAGGATTTTTGCTCTGCTGTTAATTCCTTTTTCTTTTTAAATACTTAGTTTAAAAGCTCACTGGTGAGGCGGAAGAGGTACTCCTTTTTAAAAAGGGAGGACTAAACCTCTTGTCTGGAGGGTCTAGGTAGAGCCTAGGATATTGTAGGGAATTTAGTGAAGAACTTTGTAACTGCTTTTTAGCATTTTTTGGAAAGAAATACTTTTCTCTTTGGGTGAACGCCCCAAGAGAAACTAAAAGGCTTTTCCAATTTCTCTTCGTCTTCTTCCCCTCTTCTGGACCGGTGAGTTAGTATTTACTTACTTTAACATCCACAACACTACAGACGGTCAGGCCAGTACCTAGTTTTGAACCTAGCTTGTTATCAGAGGTCGCCCTTTTTCCTAAGTGGTATCTGAATTCATAATGCGGGGTTCCTTGCAGTGGGCCACTTGTTGATACAACTGGAAAAGCTGCAGCTGAATTTTCCGGCCTGGGTTCTACCATAAAATTAGTATGTGCAGTCACAGTCCTGGCTGGTTAGACTTCAGATTGTGTGCCATATTATGCAAGCATCATATTGTAGTTACAGTTAGTATGGAGCTTTCAGCACACTGAAATAGCATTTATGGGAATCTTTTAGAGAGCTGTTCAATCAGAACTCATAAATAATTTGGTAAAACGTGATGGAAATGGGCACAGAGTTCAGACCTGAGGCTGGCATGCAGGCAGTTGCAGTACAAAAACAAGCAGGAGAAAGTGTGTTTTTAAAAAAACTGCGAGTGCAGATTTCTCCTCTAAATACATTTTTGTATTGGTCTAATCTCACTCAACTTTTGACTCAAAAGAAACACATAGATGTCAACCAGAACACGGTCATTAATCTGTAAATGTGTAATATACATGTATTTATGAATGGGCAAACTTAGGACATGAGATGTTAAGAATAATCGAGCAGAAGTCACTCCATCGCTACTATCCCATACCAATTAAAACAAACTTACCATTGTGTCAAGTAATTAATTAATTCAGTAATTGCTGCAAGAGCCCTGCATGTGATGAGACCATATATTGGATGCCTTCTATACGTTTGTTTGTGTTTTCTTCTGATGTCATGCGAATTCCTGTTATTGCAGGACACAAAGCCAGGACCTATCTGTTGCAGTCATTTTCCGTTTCAATCCAGCACAATTGTGTTGATGTGAAAACAAAACGTGAACAATACTAGCAAACGATGTAGCACAACCCACGTTATTGGTGAACACAGATTGCCAAAGAATCATGCTAAGGGTTACAGAGAGGAATGAAATGAAAGAAGTGAGAAACATCTGTGATATTGTACATATGAATATTTGTGTATTTCTGGCTGAATTAAATTGCTGCATCATCATTCAAAAGTGCAAAGCATTCACCTGCTCTCTTTCAAAGCCCTCCTTTATTCTCATCACTTCCCTTAATTTTGTCCCTTGCATTTTCCTATTTCTCTCTCTGCTTTCCATTTCCTCTGTTCCTCTTCACTTTTATTGCTCTCTAAAGCTGCAGTACAATGGCTCCTCCATCCTTTTTATTTGGATGTGTTCATCCTCTATCATTTTTTGCCTCTTTTCTTCTGCTTTCAATGACCAACTCCCTGTGATTTTTACATTATATAGTCTCTTCCTCTAGCTTTTGAAGCCTGTCCAATGTTTAGTGCACTCAAGCAAGCTGAACACTGTGTCTACATATAGTCCCTTCCAAAAGTATTGGAACGGTAAGGCAAATTCCTTTGTTTTTGTTGTTCACTGAAGACATTTGGGTTTAAGATCAAAAGATGAGACAAGAGTTCAGTTGTGCTTGCTATGCCCAATGTTTGTCCAATGGCTCTGGTCGGTTTTCCTTCTTTTCTCAGCTTGACAATGGCTTGCTTCTCTCCCATAGACAGCTCTCTGGTCTTCATGTTGGTTTATCCTCTTTAACAGGAAATGCAGTCTTTATAGGTTTGAACCAAGGATGAAAACTTAGACTAGTCATGCAGAGCTATTTAATGTTTGGACAATCAACCTAAAAGGCAACACCTGAGCAACAAGAAACATCTGTCAGTCACATGCTCCAATAGTTTTGCTCACTTGAAAAATGGGTGGGTTCAAACAAAGGGTATTATGTCCTGAGTTGTTTAACACATCTAGATGTGAATACCAGGAAATGAGAGCTGACATTCTGAACTCTTGTCTCATACTCATCTTTTGATCTTAAACCCAAATGTCTTCAGTGAATAACAAAAACAAAGGAATTTGCCTTACCGTTCCTATACTTTTGGAGGGGACTGTAGTTATGTATTTTATCTACGGCTGGGCACATTATTATCGCATTAACGCATTAATTAATGCCAAAAATAATTTAATTGCATGTTAACGCAGTTTATATTATAATTATTATTATTATTTCAAAGTCCGTTTCTCACTGGCTCCGAATACACATACTTTCAAACAATAGGTCACAGGAGGGGTGAGATGTTGATCAGCCTGCAAATCACCCACCCAAACAAGCAGTGGAGGGAGGCTTCAACAGACTACTTGGATGCAGGAAGTAGATAAAGAAAAGCAAGACAAGCAATCAAATGCCATAGCGAAGTGGATAGCTACACACTGCATGCAGATTAGTATTGGGGAAGATGTCGGTCTTAGGAACGTACTTAAAATCGCAACATAGTCGCTTGGCCCTGCGGGTTCTCTCAGGTCATCAGAAAGGGAGACAAGTGCTCCGCGAGGAAACGGCAGGCGCTCTATGAATAGTAACCATGGCAACGGCTTCTGTTTACTACACAGCTGTAGCCTATTTAAGTTAAAATTATACATAACTTTACCTGATAGGCCTACATCTAGTTTTGTGGGGATGCTGACATGCAAATTCCCTCCTGTTGATGTCCCATTTAGACTAACAGGACATAAAAGAAAAACATATATATATACATATTTCTGCTCCACAAAATGCTTTGGCCTTAACTTCAACCTTTAATTTTCTCAACCTAAGGCCAGTATACACATTATGCATTATGCAGTCTTGCAGGTTTATTGAATGTCCACATTCTTAGTCTCAGTCTGTGTCAGATTATATGATAAGAGAGCAGATATTGGGGAATTCTGCAAAAAACCCAGATTACATCCAATGCTAACATTTGTTTTTAACTGGCTTTCCACAAAATGGCACATGGAACTACAGTATGGTTAAGGTTAGGGAAAGAAAATATAAAAAATATAGAAAGAAAACAATAATTGAAGTTTTGTGACCAAACTCAAAGACACCCTTGGCTCGCTACATATAAGACACACTACTCCCTGCATTGCCATTAAACATGGCATTGGTATTGGATGTAAATCGTGAGGTGCATAAGATGAAAGCATTTCCTAAGGATACTGGGCTGATTCCTAATTGTTGGCATGTAGATGTGGGTCGCAACAGAAATTGCATTGTGATTAGGTCCTACATTTTCACTGTTATTGTGAGAATTTTGAGGCAGGCAGTTTTTGGATACCAAAGCTACATCGCCCAATGGCGGGACATGCCTGTAGGACCACAGTTGTGGACTGCCGACGAGAAGATTTCACTACATTTCTCACACAGCTGTAAACGTTTGTGTGGGATAGCCCACAATAAGGACATTAACAATACATCATACCTGGGGTGGCAAAAGACAAAGGTGACAAAGCCACAGAAGCAAGGCCAAAGGGAGTGCAATCCCCACATAAGCAGCAAGGGAGCACCTCTCTTCAGTTCTGTCACTTTGCAGGATCTGGTAAGTACCTTGTTTAAATGCAAATCCTGGCAGCTGTAACTTAAGTCTAGCTCATCATCCTTTACTGTTTTTATAAGTACAGTTTCTTAGACAACAGATATTCCATTTGATATTTTTTCTACTATCAAAATTGCTTGGGGAAGCATATGTTGAAAGAAGTAGTAGTTCAAAGATTATTTTAAGATCCCAGGTTTGTTAATGAGATTGAGAATGAGAAGTGTGAGATATTTTATTTGGAAATTGTTATTTGCAAATTGTTATTTGCAAATTGTTATTTGCAAATTGTTTGGGTGTTCTTTTGCTGAGGATGTAACACAGCTAAATCAGGCTTTCCTTATGCTATTGTTAATTTGGCCACAACTTGTCAACCAAAGCATTTATGGAGCAACTTTATCATTCATTTGGAAATGTGAGTCCATTGTAAGTCTAATATACATTCTGTTTTAGCTTTGGCTCTTGAGAGAAATATTTAGTGGCTACTTAGCCACTATGTTCAACAGCTAGTCACTAACCACTAACCGTGTGTCTGTCTGCCATGTGGTGCTGAGCCGGTAGTGTACAGTGGGTTTTTAGAGTTTTTTTGCTGAAAACAGCTGCCTGCTGCAGCCAAAACCGCGAGAAACTTCATAAAAATCAGGAGAGCTGCAGATTTGGGTGAAACTTCTTAGTCGGATCATTACTACCATTACTAAGTGACCCCTTTAACATCGTCACGTTGTTTTCACATTGCCATTTGATACATAGTTATAACTGCTTTAAAGATAAATTAATAAGTCTAGAGTAGCAAGTCACTATTGTCAATTGGATTTCTGTTTTCAGTAGTCATGACACACATGTGTACACCACCGGCATACACATCTGTCATGCCTCTTTGTCTCAAGGGGAACATGATTCTCTTTGGTGCTTCAGAGACCCTTCTTACTTAACAGCTGTCCACTTGATGTGATAGCTCCAATCTCTCTCTCCCTCTCTTCCCTCGCCTGCTTTAGCACATACTGTATGTTCCACTTTCCTTAAATATGCTTTACTTTCCCATAACTTCAATTAAAATTTAAATGATTTAGCTTTGTGCTAGTTCAACTTCAGTGGATGATTCCTAATGATTTCTATGACTGACACCTTACCTTTTGTGTGGTTCCACTTTCAGGTCAAAATGTAAAATACCATGTTGCTGCTTAGCTCTACAGTAGACAGACAGTCAGACAGATAAACAGTTGAACAAAACATTTCTTGAAGAACAGTATAAGTATAGTATATACATGTACTTGGCTTGTTCCTCCAAAATAATGAGCTAAATCATCTCAGTGCTGATTTTATATGGCTGGCATCCTGGTGATGTTTAGTCATTGTGGACTGCACTGCCAATAAAACATTGTTCTATTTGCCAGAGAATGACAGGGAGAAGAGAGAGGAGGTAAGAGGAGGGTACGAACAGATGGAGACTCTACAGGCTGAGCAAGAAATAAAAAAAGAAACCAACGATCAAGGTAAAAAAAAAAAAGGTGAATATGATTAAAACTATTTAAAAAAAAAAATCTAACTACCTAATACAACTGATTAAACTTTCTGCTCAATCTCACTTTTCTTTTTGTTGTAAAATAACTATAATAAATGTTCCAGCAGAAATCATTGCTCATTGACTGCAATGCTGTTCAGTAAGTGTTAGTGATCTTAGCAGGTTAATCAACTGACAACTGTAATGAGATGAAGGCTTTTGCTGAAAAATACAAATGATCTTGATTTTCTGGAGACAGTCAGAGAGTCACTTATATATTAACACAGACAATTATCTACATATGATTAAATCATCTTTACTTGTTCAGAATGATACAATGCTGCTGGCGTCATGTCAGTGACCTTTTGGTTGCAAATATGATCTCAGAACGATATGCAAGATCTGTTTTTGTACAAATCATTTTGAGAAATGTTCAATATCAAATCAGGTCTGATACAATTCTGATCCTTTGTTAATTGTAACCCTTGTACACCAGGTATCGCAGCTGTTCTTCTCCTTTACAACACACTGATTGAATAACAAAGTCGCTTTGTCGCTTTGAGTATCATTTTACATTATATGTAAATTGCTGCTGTTGGTTAATAACTTCATCTGTGTTTGGTTGATGGACAGTGCAGTAGATGAAAATAGTTTAGTCTGCATCCTGCCAAACTTTCTAAGGATATTTAACAAAATACTAAGTGTGACGATGAACCAAAATCTGTCAGGAAAGGGATAAAAAAGACAGAGATGCAATTAAATCAATGCACAACAAAAGATCTTAACCAAATTCTGTGCCTGTATTGTGTTTGTAAAGGATTATGAGTGCATATCGATTTGTCTTGAGAACCACACTATAGAAATATAAAAATTAATATACTACATCATGTCAGAAATAAAAAATGTACATGAGCTATCTGCTGTATAGCTGCAAGCCCAAAAAAAAATTGTCACAGATATTTCCAGTATTTGTTTCAAGTGCAGAGAGAGATCCCAGCTTCTTAAAATCACGTAACTGCAAATATTTCAATCTGCATTTCCTGTTTGCATGAATATGACTAGTTTGAGTGAAATAGCATCCGTTGTTTAATGTCAAGACCGAAGATTGTAAAGTTTATTTTATATGTGTTGTTTTATACTTTTTATTCATGCATCTATGTGTTAACGGCTCTAAATAAATACAGTATGACTGAAATACACAAGCAGCAAAAGAAACAAAGGAAGTATGAATTTATTTTATTTTATTCAAAATGTCAATATATCGTTTTCAATGATGGCTGAGACGCATTTAACCTTTTGACAGATTTGATGTCATTGATGAGCCATCAGCAGGCGAGTCCCTGCACTTGATGATATTGGATCATATCTGACATTCAAACGCCTCTGCTAGAGTGAAAGCTTGATGCAACAGTCTGTGGGAGTGGAACTACGCAGAGGCCATTGATTACCTCGTGGGTGTGCTAACAACCATGCTTTGCTTCACAAAAAACATAAATATATAATGTATAAGTCTTTACTGCTACACTGATACACTTGAGCAGTGTATTATTGATGTAAACCATCAGACACACAAAAAATTAAATAGTAAGAGTAGAACAGAGCAGAATAAAAGTTTACTCACTGGGTTGACATCATGTGCTTCTTACCAGTACCAGCTCAAAACATGCAGGGAAATTCTGATTATTTTATATAATTTTGCCACCTTCATCCACCCCTGTTAAATATCATATACTAAACCTTTACTGTCAAAAACCAATGCTACAGGGCTTCCCCCACTATGATGCTATAGGGATCTCGAGTGTGCCGATGGGTCTTGACCTTGCGTCCATTTGTGACGAGTCAGGGAGTGAGAACGGGTTGATCAAGCATAGCTATTCTTAAATGTTTAATGGACTACAGATAAACCTTGTATATTTTCATTCTTTACGTATATTCTTTACATATTATTCTATATCCAATATATAGAAATAAAAATATTTTTATTTTATTTATGCAATGAACTATATGAATTGAATTGTTTGTATTTTCCTGTAGCTTTGGCAATACTGTTGTATTAACATTCATGCCAATACAGCAAATTCCATTTTGACCTGACTTCTTTTCTCCCTGAGATGGAAGAATTTAGAAAGTTGCGTGGCGCTGCAGAGAGCCCCCAGCTGCAGCAGTGCATGGATCATGCTTAAAATTGGGGCATACAGGGACAGCGACAGAAGATCGCAGAGCGACCGGGCACGGTGCAGACGGTTGGTGATTGTTCCCTCTGGCTGGATGAAGCACGATCTGCTGGCATTTCCTCACGTCATTCCAGCATACTATAGCTGTTTCTGCTGGGGTTTCCCAAAGCAGTTTTACAGGAGTGCTGTCCCAAGTACAATCAGGATGGGCAGGTACATACAATTTCCACATACTCGGGACACACTGAATGAAACAAAACAAGGTTTTTACTCTGTGGCAGCTTTCCCTCCCGACTCTCCATGGCGGAAACAATTAAACACGCAAAACCCTAATTTAAATACTGCCACCTCCGTTGTGTTTGCACCTGTTGTCATCTACACAATAATTCTTAGTTGATCACCCATAACAGGTACTACAATTACACATGCAATATTTTAGAACACGCAATTTGGTACTCTGTATTCGGGATGTTAGTAAATCCGGCCCTTTATGCATTAATCCATCCTCCATAATCCATGCATTCCACATTTGCGTACCTTTAAATCACATATTGTTGTGGCGTGGTCCTTGCTAGTGAACTGTCTGTCAAAAACAGTCACAGCTAACTAACAGTGTGGTAGAAAGTGTGAGAAAAATCCCCTGCCTTTTCCAGTTGGGTGGTGCGTCGCCCGGTCCCCCTAATGAACAAATCGCCTCTGTTTCTACATGCAGAAGAGACATTAAGAAAGAAGCAGATAAAACTGGCTTAGTGTGTGCATAAATATTTATAGTGGGCAATTACATTTAAATCTTGTTTGTTATAAAAAAATATTTACTACATTTTTCTAAATAAATACATATTATGTCAGGTAGAAGATCACAGGGCAAAATGTTGTCCAGGTAATGATAAAACAATAAAAACTATTACTACTACAAAGATTCTGAGATTTAACGTCATTCTCACTGGTTGACCAATCTTATTACACTACACCAATACCCATAATGCCTCTGGCTTCCTCCATAGATTCAGGAAAAATTGTTTTAATGAACAAGAACAACAGTCACAGCAATGACAACAGCAATGAAAGAAACAAAAATAACTATGACAAAAATGGTAACAAAAATGGAGTTGCAAACAGCAGCAATTACAGCAGGAAAGAGGATCAGGCTAGCATCGCTAATTATGATCCTCCACAATGTCCAGCTTTGAATAGGCTGCTCCTCCTTCAGGCCAAAATCATCATGTCAGCTGGATCCAATGAGCCAGAACCAGCCAACCCTACCGACTGAGACCGGTGTCTTTGTGCATCACCCTTGCCTGGCTGCTGGAGTCCCCATGGTGGCCAATTTCCTTGTAATGTTCCTTCTTCCATTGCTTAAAAGGCCAGCTCTCGCATGGGAGGGGGGTGGGGGGTGTTTTAACAGTGCCTTACAAAACTAGTGCACTTGACAGAGCACAGAGAGATACAAGGTGTGTGTGTGTCTTTGTGTGTGTGTGTGTGTGTGTATGATGGATCGTAGTCACAGAAGTCAAGAGGGTTAAGCTCTTCCATCTGGAGTGTGACATCCCCACTCACCTCCACCCCCCTCCTCTTCGTTTTGCTCCACACTACCATTCATCCTAATCACAGTCTTTCTCAGTCACTCTCAACACAGGGCCAACTCTCTCTTATGTCTTTCCTCCCAAACTGCCTGTCAGCCAGCGCACCTTGGGACTACAGTGACTGTTGGCAGTTTCTGAAGGGACTTCCTCTTTTAGGAAGTTTAATATTTGCTTAACTATACCACAATGCAGCTATTATACCGGAACAGGCCAACAGTTTGGCTTATTAGGGAGCTAAAAAAGACAAATCAAAGCAAAGAAAGTGATGCTTTCTGTTCCTGTCCCCCTTGTACCATTATCCAAGTCTTCTTTAGTTCAACAGGCTACATTTACACTTTCCAAAATTTGGCCCCTCAATGCGGCAATTTCAAGGCTTGATTTCACTTTGCCACGAAACTTGAACCTTATGTTCAAATTGCAGCCTATTTGTTTATTTTATCACTTAACAACCATGGGCCTAAGCCTGCGTGTGGCAACAAGTGTGTTGGCCAAGAAAAGTTGGCCCCAGCTAAATGTTTTGTGGTCATCGGCCATCTGCAGCCGGTTACATTTCTGTTCTTCCATATTATCCCTTGTTTAATACTGCTAAAAAAAACAGCTCTTCGGGTTAACTACAGTCACTCGATGCATCTTTAGAAAGTGTACAGGACTTTAAAGGGGCATTCTATATATTTTACATGTTTAAGTCCATTCCAGTGACATCACTTGAGTTATCTTGACTTTGGGTTGCAGCCTACAAATTGTAACAGAAAGAATGTTACAAAATGATAATAACAACAACAGCAAACATACAGTGTTCCCTGCTCTTCCCTTCATTTTCCACTTCATGTCTATTTTTGTCCACTTGGGAAATTTGATAAAACATATAGTTTGACTTTTGGTCTATCTATACTCAGTAAAGATGTAATATTTATTTTAATATTTAATATGAACAGAAATAAAATCTATAAATGTATTTTTTTTATCACGCTAATTCAAGTCCTCAAGTTGCCAGGGATCTCATCCATCCATCATCAACCGCTTATCCTGCGTACAGGGTTGCGGGAGGCTGGAGCCAATCCCAGCTTACATCGGGCGAAAGGCAGGGTACACCCTGGACAGGTCGCCAGTCCATCGCAGGGCCACACATAGACAAACAACCACTCACGCTCACCCTCACACCTAAGGACAATTTAGGGTCACCAATTAACCTAGTCTGCATGTCTTTGGACGGTGGGAGGAAGCCAGAGCACCCGGAGAGAACCCACGCAGAACCCGCGACCTTCTTGCTGTGAGGCGACAGTGCTAACCACTGCACCACCAGGGATCTCAATTAGTAATTTATTTGTATACTAAAACAGACACATGAACACCACTCTTAAAAAGTTGCATCTGTTGTAAATTTAACAAAATGTCTTTTCTTTATCATGACCCTTGAACCATTCTGATCTTGTTCTTTCTTCAAACACAAAACAAACATCATCCAATAAACTAACACATAGTTTTTCATCAAGACCATCACAATAGATGCAATGTGTGTGTAGAAGTTATGAATCTTTCAGACTATAATGATTTCTTATAACACTAATGGAGTGTATATCAGTTCAATAAAACTGTAAGTTGCCATATATTTTATCAGAAACAATGTCACCTATTGAGATTGGAGGCTGTACAGATTGTAAAGCCCCTTGAGGCAAACTGTGATTTGTGATACTGGGCTATAAATAAAAATGACTTGACTTGACATATCTCATTATATGGCACATGTCTTGGTTTGAAAGAACTCCTTCCTCAGTTCTCTGTTGTACTGTTGTAAATCATGAGCCACAGTATCACTTTGCCTGTGTACTGGACCCATTTAACGACCAAGAAG
Organism: Micropterus dolomieu; assembly: GCF_021292245.1. Lineage (NCBI taxonomy): Eukaryota > Metazoa > Chordata > Actinopteri > Centrarchiformes > Centrarchidae > Micropterus > Micropterus dolomieu. Next base: position 10,386,161 of record NC_060159.1, read on the forward strand.
TGATAAGGGAGCGATCTATAATCTCTGACTGACATGGGTTATCACAGAGGCAGAGGGCAAAAGGTCAATACAAAGAGGAGAGAGGGGATGCGTGGAGTGAGAGCAGGTGATGAATGGAAGGGAAGATGGTAGTAACAGGGGAAAAAAGGAAGGGATGGAGATCAAATGGGAGGTTTAAGTAGTAATCCACACAATTTTTTCATGAAGCTCAGACCAACGTAACCAATTTGTAAACACTTTTACCTCTGCGGTTCTGAGCACACAGTGTCAGCTCGGCATTTATCAGAAAACAACCACTGTCACCTGATAAGTGATGCAAAGTACTAAGCAACAAAAATCGCCATAGGCACAAGAAAATAACGTCACCAGGGGTCTAAGAATGCAGTGGAGAAATACTCCAAAGAAGACATAAACAAAAATGTATGTATCTGTGTCTGCTTATTAAAATTTTAACTTAGTTAATCTTAGTTAAACGCTGCCCACATTAACACAGACACAAGAAACTGGGTTACTGGGAGAAATTAGGTCAAGGCAGGAAATCACAGAACAACCTGTACAACCTGGTTGCTGTAAAAACTTCATTTACATGCTGCTGCTCAGTAATCACAATATTTCCCAAGTCCAACCATATTATGGAAACAAGGCTGGTGTGTTTTGACGGTACTACTTACAGTGAGAGAGTGCAGTTTTCCAATGCGTGTGAATTTTGTAATATTTTGATGCATAGCCTGACTTTTTTTTTTTTACACCTCTAAAAGCTGTAATTGTCTGTTTTAGATCAGACTTTTTGTAAATTTTTTTGGGATACAACACAACCTGCTACCAAGGATTAGCAATGAGATCAATTACGGATTTATGAATAATTATAATAATTAGTTATCGCTCAATCCTGTAAATGAAAGCAAGATTCTGCATGCTGACCAAATGTCAAATTTAAATTAAATGTAATTTAAAGCTTCTTTTCACATGATTTCCATGATGACTTATACTGTATCAAATTTTCAGCCCCTATTTACTAGAAAAACAACTATATAGGTTGATTATACAGCAGCTTATTAAGACCCATATTTACCTTTGTTGTTAGGGCGCGATCTCTAGTGGCAGTATGACGGTGGCAAAGGAATAAGTCAGGTGACATAGTATAAAGAGCGACAAAGTTTACGAAACGAGGTGATGAGGGTGGACAAATGAGTCAAACACAGGCCTTTCACTTATGAGACCGAGGATGACTTATTTAAAGTTTTAAATGAAATAACATTACATAAGGGATTGATGTCACCTGAGTTAAGTGATGTGACTTAATGTATTTATTTTAACCCAATCCACAATCTTTTCCTAAACCTAACAAAGTAGTTTTGTTGCCTAAACACTAAGTTAACCATGTTTTAAGTCATGTGACTTGTGGCAAATATTAAATATTAAAATATTTTTACGGCCCTGGCTTTTCCTTTATCCCACCTACTGCTAACACAGTCATTCTACACTGTACATGACCCTAACCCCACAGAAAGTACAGTAAGCAAAATCTAAACCAGGACATCAATCTGTAAACCCTGCAAACTCCCTTTGAACTGTGAACACATAAACAACGGTAGACTTCTTTTTAGCAATATCACAACACTCCCAGATCCCAGTCATTAACTTCGTAAGAAGAATTGTATTATTATCGAAAGGAACAATGGCCGAAGCTACCAAAAAACGACCAAAGTTGTTACTTTAAGGGCATGTAAACTCTTTCATTCAGCCTACACTGCAACAACAAAATTATTTTCCATCTAATAAATGGAATTCCTATAACTTAAATTAGAGATAGAGATATGGTTGTCGACGGTGTGCAGGTGAAGTGATGCAACAGCTTTACAGATGGTACAGGAGCAGAAGCAAAAATAACAGTATACAGTGTGCCAATAGAGGTGGGTGGATTTGGTTTGGTTACAAAGGCAGAGAAAGAGAGACCAGGAGAGAGAGACAAATAAAATGGAAAAAAAGCTTTCAAAGGACACAAATTACATGGTTCCAATAAAAATCACTAAATATAATTAAAAACACAGGCACTTAGACTCAAACATGCGCGTGCCTCTCTCTCTGTCTCAGAAGACCGAGTGTCTCTTTTGCTTCATGGCTCTCTTGTTTCCTCTCATTGCTCATCGCTCTCTCCTGTCTATCTTCGTGTGCTTGGCTTTGCTTTAATTATCAGCTGGCTGCCACCGACACAGAATAACCATTCCTGACAACCAGGTGTGGAATGACAGGGATGCACACACTTTCTTGCACCCCAACATACACACACACACACACACACACACGCATGCACACAGAGACTCACACTTAAACAGCATGCATGCAATCATGGGCCTCTACAAACATAAACAATGGGAGACACCAGCAGATATGAACATACACACACACACACACACACACTGTAGTCTCTCAAAAAGAAGTTGTGGGAGTGGTAAACAATGATGGCAATATTGCAGGCTAGTTGGAAATGAGAGAGTGGGCGAGCAAGGATTAATTACAGGTACGGAGGAAATGGAGAGAATAGGAAGAACGAGAGGACAGAGCGAAAATATAAGGTCAAGAAGAGGCGCTTGAGAGCGGAGAGAAAGAGAAGGGAATGTGAAAGAATACAGCTGTGCCAAAGACCGAAGCCATGTTTGCATGTAATTGTCATGCAAATTTTAAGCGGACTTTTGAAATGTTGCAAAAAAATTAAAAAAACCAAATTCGAAATAGTTGCGTTTCCATCAGCTAGTTTGGAGCGAATGAAACCAGGCTACGGCAAGCGTGGTTAAATCAGTAGTTGACGTTACGCATGGCTGTAATAAACAGGACGTATGTGTTCCAAACCAGAAGCAAAACCAGCCGCATGGACCTGAGAACCATTGATCTTAGAAAAATGGAGAGAGGTCCAGAGAGGTACAGCGGAACAGCGGAAACAGCTGATCAGACGTGAGTTACACGTTCGCTACGTCAGAACTTATTTGGTAAAAGTGTTTCCATCTCCCATCAACTCTTTTTCAACAAAGGCAAAAACCACCTCAAGCAAGCGTAAAAACTTCTTTTTCTTTTCAAATTTTGCCGTTTCCATCAACCTTTTCTAATGCCATACTTCAAAATGCGCATAAAAAATCATTGATGGAAACACAGCTAGTGTGCAGGTTAAGGAGGAAGAGGAAGAAGAGCAAGAGAGGTTGGAAAAAAGTGGTGCTTTTTGGCTGAACAGTTAGAACATTAGCATTAGAAATATTTGATTTATACAAAGGATGCCCATGCTAAAAGGTAAAACGAAAATGACAGACTGTCATCAGTAAACAATGATGGTTGTTTAAACATAAAGCTACCTCTGTTTACAGTCTCCTGACAAGCATCTTTTGCGGTTAATCGAATAATGATGGTTGACTGTAACAAAAAAAGATTTCTTTTAATCTATGTTTAACCTTAAACAAGTATTGGGTCAAAACCTAACCAAACCTTATAAATAGGTGGCTTCAAGACTGTCATGTGAATATTTTTCGTAATGGTCATTTCGAAGGAATTTGGAAAGCAGAAACTGGTCTCCAATGTCGCAGTACTGTTCTGTATTGTTAGCAGAGTATGCGTTGCATGTTGCATGTGTTTATTGAATGGCACCTTTTGATGAGGTCATCAGGAAATACTCAGGAATATCTTCAGACAGGCATTCTTTCTGATTTGTAATGATTCGAAGTTCATCTACGTTTAGCCACAAACGAGCATCATCGGTATGTAAATGGTCTTTAAAATATCATTTATCACTTCAGAGGGATTTTTTCATGCTAGTTGAATCTTAGATTGAGCATTTATATTTCTACATGTTAGCCTATGCTGGTTGCTGTACAAGCTGGATAGCCCAGTATAACCTCAAAGCTAAATACCTTTAAATAACCATTTCATTGTGTTGAACTAATAACTTATAGCAGCCATTTGTTCATGTCTCTTTTTTAGTTTTACCCTAGTGAATGATTCACCTACCTCCAGTGTGGTGATTAGAGGAGGAGTTAAACCTGTCAACTTGCACAAGGGGTTGTAAGAAGGACGGAACAGTCGCTAACAAGCTTAAGATGCACTTTATTCGCACTGTTAAATGCACTTCTACCCACACTGCATTCATATTGTGTTAAACATTGCATTTGTGGTATATTGGTAATCATACATGCTGTTTATTAAAACAAGAAGGACTTTCAATACTCTCACAGAGCATTGATCTATTCTTCTAAACGTCTATACAATGATCGCCCACTGCATCAAAAAAAAAGACAGATTTACTGCTCCATGTATGATTAGTATTGTATAGTTGCACTGAGACTGCCGTTGCCTTTGCATTTGTGTTGCACTCTGTCCGTGTTGCATTGTGTTCTCATTGTGTTGCATCACATGGAAGTGCCAAACTTTAAAGATAATAAATTTTTACTAAGCCATACACCACATTGAAATAATGAGCAGTAAAGTTCATACTGGTTCTCTGGAGTAATAAGTCATGTACATTTTTTAAACAATTAGCACTCCACATATGCTATGATGTTCCAATTCCAGAAACATTAATATACAGTATCTTGTGCTGGGACAAAAATTATTCAAAACAGCCTTTAACTGGAAACTTTCACACTTGTATCTGGCTGCTACTTGTGGGTGTATTGTAGGTTGTCTCGGTGCAGGTTTTGTTTAGAGTTTGGCACAAATAGCTAAGCGTTATGCACAATGATAAAGAATGAACAGATGCCTTCGCCCCTCTGCTCCACTTTCACATAAGAGCACTCTGTAGAGAGGACAAACAAAACCACTGGAGCAACAATGTAGTCCAAGTAACTACAGTCTTGACAAACTTAGTGTCAAAATGGCAGATGGTAAAATGCATAATGAAGGAGTGTGCAAGAGAAAGAGAATGTAGAAGTGATGTAGGAAGTGTGTGTGAAAAAATGTATGTTATTAAGAACTGAGGTGTCTGTGCTATGTGCTCAACAGTGTCATTTACCCCATAATCCCTTGTTACTCTGCTATTCTCTGCCAGTTAGCCCACTTAAATCCTCCAGAGGCACACACATGCACACATGTCTAATCAATTCACTTGATTAGGGTGCTGTTCAGTGACTACTATGGTAGGATTGTAATTGTCAGGCTTTCTTCCACTTTAATCACTTTCACCTGTCTTTTTTTTTTATCTCTCACACAAAATATAAGTAACCTCCTCACGCACACACAAACATATCTTCAGTGCTGCATGTGTGTGATGAGCCATCCCACAGAGGTACACAGTTCAGACCCCGCTGCTGCATTATTATCCAAAGTATCAAAGCGCATCTACCAAGTAGCATTGGAATACTGTTCAATGGGACTTTTAAAAAAGGACAAATTAGCTTCCTCTTCTAAGGTTTATGTAATGACATGACACAATAAACAAGACAAAAATGCATTACTCCCACATCAAGAAATAAGATTCGCTTTTCATGCAGTGCAGTAGGGCAGATAGGTAGAACGTCCTGGCAACACTTCAGTTTCATTTCACCACTAGTTATGTACTATTCAGTGTGATCATTTGATGTACATACTCATACATGCAGAAACATGTTTGATAAACAATACTTACTTCATCGCTTTAGGGCTATGTTTCTTACTTTTTAATTTAACTCAAATTCAGACGCAACTGCCATGTTCAGAGATCCTGTTTTCAGTTCTGGACCACGTTTTTAAATTGATGTCTGATCTGAGACTAAAACTCCAACATTCCAACATATATGTCCCAGAACAAATTCTTGCTGCATCAAGACAGAGCACGCTTCTGTTTACAGTAATAAAGGACTTGTTAGTTTTACTGCTCACAGTAATAAAGAAATGGAGAACAATTATTATAAGCTGCCTACCCAAATCTAGCAATAATTTTTTCGTTTATTCGATTAATCTAACGACTTATTTATTTATGATTATTCTAAAGATAATTACTTGATTGTATAACAATTATTTATCCAAAATAAACGTCAAAAACTTGTCTCATTAATAATTCAATCATCCTTTTAACTGCATTTACCATAAAGGCTCTAATACGTGTGCACTCCAAATTTGTGACAAAATTTGTGACAAGGCTTTGTCACAAATGAGTGACAGTGGAAACATTCAGCGCTGTCCAAACCCTTAGTTAACGTTACTGTAATTACTTTAAAAGAAAAGTGGTTGTCTCGAGTTGGATGCCCAAGTGTGAGAACGTGCAAGTGTACCACAGTGGGGAGCATTGGCGCAAAGAAGTTTTTAATAGTTATATTTTTGGTTCATTTTGAAACTATGGCAGAACAAATCCTCCACTCTAGTCTTGTTATTTAATGGGAAACAGTGTAAGTTGATTAAAATGATAATGCTACTATGGAACCAGTAAAGCAAGAATGTTGTGGGGACTTAATAATTAATACAATATGCCCATCCCCTTTGGCATTGTCAAAGAGTTCAGAAGCTGAACAACCCAGCACAGTAGAAATAAAAATGTTAATCCCCTGCTCTGTTGACTCTGCATTTTGACTCCAAATGACCAACCACCCCTTTGCAGTTTGGGAGTCGAGGAAGTGCTCTGCTGGTGTCAACTCGTCATAACGATTTGTGTGCCCAAGGAGCACAGCCTCCATAAATGAGGAAGACAGAAACCTAAATATAGATATGATGGAGGGGGAAGCACAAACACTCCACGACAAACACTATCAAGGCTGGGTCAGAGGCAAGACAGGAAGAGCACTTTACACACACCCTGAACAAAATAAATACACCGACTGTAAGAATGACAGTACATTATGAACTGCTACTGTTAGATATGACAGAAAGCAGCTTGTTACATCAGGTTTCACATTCAGTGTAGTGCTCATACAATTAGTCATTTCATCAATTAATTAATCAACATGAAATTAACCGACATCGATTAATCATGGAAGACAATGACCAAGCAAAAGCAAACATTCTCTGGCTTCTTAAATGTGAAGATTAGGTGTATCTCTGTCTGTACATTACTGCAATCTGAATATCATTGGGTTTTCGACTGTTGGTCAGACAAAACAAACACTTTAAACCAATTATTATGGCCACTTTCACAATTTTCAAACATTTTATAAACTACTCGACTGATCGATTAATCAAAAAATAATCTCTGGATCAATTACTGATATAAATAATCACTAACTGCGACCTGTGTTCAGTGTCCAGTCTAAATTTAGTGGCTCATTTGCCAGGACTGGTAAACTAACAAGACTAAAGCTCTGTAACCACGCTAGCAGCTCTGTGTGGCTGAACTAAGGCACAGTTGTGGTTTGAGCTAAATTCTAACATCAACATGCAAACATGCTCTCCATGACACAGCTAACACGCTGATGTTTAGCAGGTGCAATGTTTACCATGTTCGCAAACATGTGCCAGCATTTGCTAATTTGCAATAACGTGCAGCTGAGGATGATGAAAATGCCATTGGTTTTGCAGATGTTTGGTCATAAAGAAAATTATTTGATTCCATCTATTGAGACATTTCACTCAAAATCTGCTAATGGTAAAGTCAAGAGATCACCATAGTCAGAGGGATTCATCCTCTGGGGACTGTGAATGTCTGTACAAAATCAAAACCATGGCAAACAATTACATAATTGTGCTAGTGTGGCTAAAAACATTCACTGGATAAAAATATTTTTTTAACCACGTACCTAACCCAACCACACAAGTTAGACTTAATTGTTTTGTGATCGGCACTCATTTCAACAGTGTGTACAATAGGGACAAAGTAAGAGAAGCGATGTGTGTAAATCCCATTGAAACTTTATTATCTCATAATGTTATTGGCCTGTGTTTTATATGCCTCTTGATTTATTTGTGAAATGAATTTCTGGACATAATGGTGGTAATAACAACAATACAAAACCACAAAGAAATTATATTCACAGCGAGGGAGTCTCCTGTCATTTGCTCTGTTCATCAGCTGTGTTCACTGACTGCATCTCCTCTACCTGTCAGCCCCCTGGCACTCAATTCTCCTTGCACCACTGGGCTGCACTGTGTGTGTAGGTGGCCCCAACCTTCCCTGTGAGGATATTTAAAGTCTTTTGGGATGGTTGGCAAGATAGAAGAGACAACACCTGTGTGTGTTAATAGTTAATAGTGTGTGTGTGTGTGTGTGTGTGTGTGTGTGTGTGTGTGTCAGCCTCATCTCCAATGACAATGATCTGTGGTCCAAGTCAGGGGCCCTAAGTTATGAGAGCACATTGATCCCAGCGAACCTTGGAGTGATTGAGGGTTGTTTGTGTGGACAGTGGCTCCCATTACTGATCTCTTAGTGCAGCATTGTGGATGAGAGGATAGAAAGCATATGGTCTTGGTGAATAACCTGGATTGTTCATAAAGACAGCACACCACTTCACGAGGTTGTTCATTTCATCAAGGTTTCCCCCAGGAAAGTGGTTAGCAGAGGTGGTAAGTGATGTGCTGCTATAATAATTACTGTAGTTAATAGATAAGGCAATTGATCTATCAATCACTTGCTGAGCTGAATCAGATCCAGCCCCTCCTCACCAGAAAAATGACTGTAGGTAGATTGTTCCTGCAGATTATTACAACCCATATTTCCGTTCATTGTTAGGCCGCAACCGCTACCGCTAGTTGCCGTATGACGGTAGCAAAGGAGGAAGCCAGGCGACATAGCAGAAAGAGCGACAAATTTCCGCGTAAGGGGTGGATCGATGGGTCATGTAAACTCTTTTCACCTAGTTGAGCACAGTTCAAATCCTGTGTGAAAACAAGTGAACGTTCACTTATTAAGAGTTTAAAGTTAAATAGTGTTAATGACTTACATCACATGAGTTATATAGCATATTTATTTTAACCCAAACCCTGATCTTTTCCTAAACCTAACCACAACATTAACCACATGTTTAACGTCACATGACTTACGTAACGTACTTAGGGTCCGGTAAGCCTTTTGCTGGACTCTGATAATTGACCTATTTTGTCATTCAGGTGTGAGGACATGTTGGACAGATCATGACACATCTTTTTGTTATCAATATAGTTACTAGATGATTATTTAAACAATCGCCTCACTCTTTCAATACAACAAATCTCCAGATTTGACTATCTGCATATTCCTTTTACACTTCTATGCACAATCTTGGGGTATTTTTCTTGACCCGTAACACCCTTCCGGGTTCACAGAAATGTTTACATGTTTTTTCGCAGCAGTATCATTTCAGTTCAAAAGTATGAGAACTGCTAGTGGTACACGTCAGCCTTTGATAACGTCTGACAATCACCACCTGTCTGTGAGAGTTTTCAAAACACCCTTGAGGCAACTGATGTCCAAAAAAGTAGTTGGTACTCAAACTGAAGGTGCATCTGTCACAAAAACTGCTCAATTATTTAACATAGCACTGAACAGTCTTTGACAAAGAGGAAAAGGGAGTTGTAATTCAAAGCTTGCTGACAGGGACAGACTCAGCAGAGAAGTTGCTAAAAGCATCAACGTACACACTCAAGAACTGAATTGCAGAGCTAAAATCAACACCTCTGTGACACAGTCTCGACAAAAATTATACATCAAGCGGTTCTCAAACCTGGTGTTTATAGCAGAGCTGTCATTCAAAATCTAAGGCAGTAAAAAATTACTTCTAGCCTGCTATGAGGAGAACAAACTGTGGAGCCTTCAGCGATCTAAAAGTATTATCATTGCTTTCCATCATTTTCCTTACATCTGGACAGGTTTACATTTAGAAAAAGTCAGAGGGTGTCTTCAAACCACAGTGAACAGTTAACTATAGTGTAACTGTAATCGTACAGCCAAATATTTCTTGGGAGTCGTTAAGTCAAACAACTTCTGCAGGGTCATATATAGAGGGTCAGCATTGCTTTATATGCTTGCTATCATTGGCAGTATTCTTGTCTCTTGCCATGTGCTGCCACATTGCTATGTTTCTTGGCACTTTAACACCACCAACTGTCAATCAATGCAATTCAATTAAAACACTGCTCCATAACGTCAGCAGTGGTCAAATGCTTCACAAAGTACCATCACATACAAAGCAAGCATATCACTGTAAAAATACTACGGACAGACGCACACACACAAATACATATGCACGGGAGCTAAGAATCTCAAGGCGACCCTGTTTACTCTTCCTCCAAGCTCTCCGCTGTAGGTCACCTACACTTCCTCTACCTCTAACTGTGGTTGGCTTATGGTCATTGGCCTGCGACCCCCACCCCCTCCAAACCGCCACCTTAGCCAGAGAGATGGTGTCTGACCAAGTTGAATGATCAGGATAAGGGGATTAGATGGGGGTGGGGGCTGACCTTGAGGGAATGTCAGTTTGTTCTGGTGCTCACTTTCCCTCTGTTCTGCTCTCTCTCTCAAATGCTCCTTCCATATTTGTATAGTGATATCTTCTCCTCCCCTAGCAGTATATGGGAGGTCATGTTGTTCCTACTGAAAGTCAGTCCCAGTGTCAGAGTGCAGTTGTGCTTTCGGAATTCCACAACAATACCGCCAACAGTTCCCATTACATTTTGTCTTGTCTTTTCCAAAATGATTAATATTTCCTATTGTCTCTCACACACTAACACATACAGGTGAAACTCCAAAAATTAGCATATCATGCAAAAGTTCATTTATTTCAGTAATTCAACTTAAAAGGTGAAACTAATATACTATATGAGTCTTCATTACATGCAAAGTGAGATATTTCAAGCCTTTATTTGATATAATTTTGATGATTATTGCATACAGCTTATGAAAACCCCAAATTCAAAATCTAAGAAAATTAGAATATTGTGAAAAGGTTCAGTATTGTAGGCTCACAGTGTCACACTCTAATCCGCTAATTAATCCAAAACACCTGCAAAGGGTTCCTGAGCCTTTAATTGGTCTCTCAGTCTGGTTCAGTGGAATTCACAATCATGGGGAAGACTGCTGACCTGACAGTTGTGCAGAAAACCATCATTGACACCCTCCACAAGAAGGGAAAGCCTCAAAAAGGTAATTGCAAAAGAAGTTGGATGTTCTCAAAGTGCTATATCAAGGCACATTAATAGAAAGTTAAGTGGAAGGGAAAAGTGTGGAAGAAAAAGGTGCACAAGCAGCAGGGATGACCGTAGCCTGGAGAGCATTGTCAGGAAAAGGCCATTCAAATGTGTGGGGGAGCTTCACAAGCAGTGGACTGAGGCTGGAGTTACTGCATCAAGAGCCACGACACACAGACGGGTCCTGGACGTGGGCTTCAAATGTCGTATTCCTCTTGTCAAGCCGCTCCTGAACAACAAACAACGTCAGAAGCGTCTTCCTGGGCTAAAGGAAAAAAAGGAACTGGTCTGTTTCTCAGTGGTCCAAAGTCCTCTTTTCTGATGAGAGCAAATTTTGCATCTCATTTGGAAACCAAGGTCCCAGAGTCTGGAGGAAGAATGGAGAGGCACACAATCCAAGATGCTTGAAGTCCAGTGTGAAGTTTCCACAGTCTGTGTTGGTTTGGGGAGCCATGTAATCTGCTGGTGTTGGTCCACTGTGCTTTATTAAGTCCAGAGTCAGCGCAGCCGTCTACCAGGACATTTTAGAGCACTTTATGCTTCCTTCAGCAGACGAGCTTTATGGAGATGCTGACTTCATTTTCCAGCAGGACTTGGCACCTGCCCACACTGCCAAAAGTACCAAAACCTG
>NC_060159.1:10397937-10417204 GCF_021292245.1 Micropterus dolomieu
CCTGCTTTTGGCCTGTTGCACGGGTCCCACGCTAGCTGCCGATCCTGGCTTTTTGCTAGGGATTCTCCAGGGTTCTCTGTGTCTGATTGAAAACGCCTCCTCCGTCTGGCAATTCGGCTGTTTTCAGGTTTCCTTCGTTGTAGCTGGCGAGACCACGTGGCTTGGTCTGACCTCGGTGAAGTTGGCTCGACGAAAAAGGCTTAAAATGGAACTTGGTCGTTCCTGAATTAGTCCAGTGTAAGTTAACGGACTGATAACTTTAACAAACAAAAGAAATAAAGAAAATAAAACAAACTGAAGGCAGATCGATGTCGCGGCACTTCAGGTGTGTAGCTTCAGGCGAACAAAAGGCCTGTTTGTTTCGCTGACCGAGTCTGGGCGTTGCCTGGCGAGGCACGCCAAACGCGTGCCGAAGCGTCCAGCGAGCAGAGCAGAGTGGAAGATCAATCGAACCTCAATGGTTGAACGGTTGTACTGTTCTAAGCATTTGGTAACAGGAAAGAATTGTCACATTATTGGTCAGGATATTTATACATTTAACGGCATTTCCGATGAGGGCATGTAATACTTATTTCGTCCACTTGGGGGAGCTCAGGTTACATGAGGAAAGCTTGGATTAAATCAAAGATCGTCTCTCCTTAGGAACCGGGGAATATTGTTGATTCATCCTTAAATTCAAGCTGGCGATTAAGAGTATAGTAAAACATTCCTTTGTCATCATTTCTAAATGAATTTTGTAGGAAAGTATTATGAACAAGCATTGATTACATCAGATGAAGGAGTGTCTTGCTGAAAATAAAAACACTGCACAAGTAACTTCTTTTCAGCACTAATATCAACAACAGATAGCAACAACAGTTAACATAACTACTCAAATAGAGGCAAACGTAACCAGGTAACTAAAGATTTAATTAACTCAATTAAATGCTTTGAGTCTTTGGAGACTGCAGTCTTTTTACATTGAAAGTTCAGTGTCTGGACCATGTCACACTTGGGTGAGACAGGGGTTTTCCTTTTTGATGTGGTAATAAAACAAAGAATAAGGTCAGTTGCCACGGAAACGTGTGTGGGGGGGCCAGTTTTGATAGGCTGTTTAGGGAAATGCCAATGGCTGGTTCGTGTCCCTTTGTCAGTTTAACAGTCAGGCCCCGCGTTATCAGCTTCGGAATCAAAAAGGTGCCAGTTTTATGGTCGGGATAGCACTTAGAGAAAGCAACTTTGACCTCTCCCCATCTTCTCTGGGGAGGAGAAAGGAATTTAGGGTAGCTCCAAATTTATTCAATGTAAAATGCACAAATCCACACCGTTGTTCACTACACAGATTATCCATATAGATATTAAAAGATAACAAAATACCCCTTGTCTAACGCCATTGCTATCCCCAAATAAAGCTGAGACACTATTGCCCCATTTCACTTGCAGACTCGGTTGGACATACCAGTAATCTCACAATATACTTGGGCACCCCTCTTTGCCTTAATTTGTTAAACAATTTACTATGATACATGGTCAAATGCTTTAGAAGCATCAATAAAACAACTGATGAATGAAGTTTTTATCTCTGTATTTGTTCACAATTTTCTTTAGTCAGTGCCATGTTTAGCTTTAAAGCCAAACTGTTTATCTGTGGTGTTAATAAATTCATTTAATCTGTCCAGCAGAATTCTTTCTAGTACCTTTGACGATATGCTTGCTAAAGCTATGGGCCTGTAATTATCTAGACTACCTACCTTCCCAGCTTTGTCCTTAATGACTGGAACTAATAGAACAGCCAACATTTGGTCTGGCAATACACCATGTATCATAAAACCAGTAAAACAAATGGCAAGCAAAGGAACTACTCTTATACTGGCATTTTTAAGAAGTTCAGCAGAAATACGATCCAACCATTAGCTTTGTTATCAGAAAGCTTATGTACGGCTTGGTGTACCTCACGTGACATAATCACCATTGATTGCAACAAAGTATTATTCTTTATGTGTTCTACCTTATACAAATCGGTGTGAATACAGTTGAATAAGGTACTAAAGTGCTGTCGCCATACAGTCCCCTCCAAAAGTATTGGAACGGTAAGGCAAATTCCTTTGTTTTTGTGTTCACTGAGGACATTTGGGTTTAAGATCAAAAGATGAGTATGAGACAAGAGTTCAGAATTTCAGCTCTCATTTCCTGGTATTCACATCTAGATGTGTTAAACAACTCAGGACATACCAACCTTTGTTTGAACCCACCCATTTTTCAAGTGAGCAAAACTATTGGAACATGTGACTGACAGATGTTTCTTGTTGCCCAGGTGTTGCCTTTTAGGTTGACTGTCCAAACATTAAATAGCTCTGCATGACTAGTCTAAGTTTTCATCCTTGGTTCAAACCTACAAAGACTGCATTTTCTGTTAAAGAGGATAAACCAACATGAAGACCAGAGAGCTCTGTATGGGAGAAAAGCAAGCCATTGTCAAGCTGAGAAAAGAAGGAAAATCGACCAGAGCCATTGGACAAACATTGGGCAGAACAAGCACAACAATTTGGAATGTCCTGAAAAAGAAAGAAACTATTGGTGTACTGAGCAACAGTCCACCTCCATGCAGTACAGGGTTTCATCATTGTCTGAGATGAGGCCTACAATGGTTGTGTCGTCTGCATACTTTATTGTTCTCACTGAAGTGTCTGTGGATGTAAAGTGAGCGGTGTAAAGACAAAAGAGCCTATGGAAGAGAACACAGCCCTGAGGAGCTCCGGTACTGAGAGTGAGAGGGTGTGAGGTTACGTTATTAACCTTCACCCTCTGTGATCTATTCCACAGGAAGCTCCTTATCCAGTGGCATATGGCTGGGTCAATGTTCATGTCCAAGAGTGTAGTAAAGAGTTTAAAAGGGTTAATAGCATTAACTAAATTAACTGAAGTCTATGAACAGGATGCGTGTGTAGGGGTTTGGTGATTCCAGGTGTTGCAGGGTATGGTGGAGTGCTATGATGATTGCGTCCTCAATGGAGGTGCTGGATTTCAGGTAAGCCAGAATACTGTTACATAATACACTTTTAACCTTAATTTTATTTGACCCTCCTCTGTATAAACTGCTTCACAAAAGAGGCATGTTTTACAGACAGGAGTCGATGGTTCAAATATTGAGGAAACTGTGTGAACTTATTGTCCCATAAGTGACGAAAAACCAACAAGCTAATATGCCTAGCATGTACCTGGCAAACCAGCGGGCAGTTAGCTTGCCCACTATAGTGATTAACCAACTAGTAATTAATTTCACCATTGAGTATCACTGGTGGACCTTATTTCGTGCAAGATCTTCTAACAGTGGCCCTCTGGTTGATGCCCTATGGGTACTGAATTGCAATTTGTTATCTATTTGTAGACAACAGTGAGGCCAGTAGTGACGTCGTGGAACAAGTGCTGGCACGTTGAGTCATTTGACTCAACCATGGAATGCAACACGACACCAGTGCATGTACAGTATCGCCCTTGTTTAGTCTGAACTTGGCTACCATTCTTCACAGCGCCCCCACAAACCCCAATCTATTATGAGTATTATGTTAGCATATTCTACATTAAAAAATAAGAATGTATTGAAATGCTAGAGTTTATATGGACCCAGTGTATAGGCGGACCTTTCCCAGTATTTCAATGTATGTGAAAATGTAAATTGTATATTATGTCACAGATGTAAGTAAGGCAACAAAAAATGTGGTTTAAAGTTTAAAATTGGTAATATACTTTGTTGTACTGAATTGGTAAGAATACTTATAATGATACAGATCCACCGGTTACAAAACCTGCTTAAAATGACAAAAAGACCATTTGAACACACTATTTCGAGAATAGTATTTATTAATAATCTATTTACACCACTTATTTGACGCATTGTTTGACAGAAAGTTACAATTTATGTTATAATTTATTATTGTGTGACCTTTCCTTTCCATTACTTTAGCCTCTCTCCTTCTGTTGTACAATCTTCCGGTCTGCAAGAAATTGGATTTCACTACTGTTTTCTTTTTCTGAGGGCATGTTTTTTTAACACTTTCTTTTCTTTTTGAAGTTGGAATTGATTTCTGTAGTGCAGAAAATATATATTTCATTCTTCAAACAGTCCTCTTTGCTTTATTTATTCAGCAGTTTGGTCAATTGTGCTTCAAGGAACATACTATACCTACACTGGCTAATACTGTGCTAAAGCAAAGAGAGAGTTGCTTAAGGTACTTAATTACATAAAACCCATTTATTCAATTCTTTTCATCAGAAAATCTTTGACTGGACTTTTGCATGCATTTCTTATGATCATCATGTGTTTCTGACTCTCATGGGGCATCCCTGACAGGCTGCTGTGTCTCTAGAGGTTTAGTGCCTTTATGAAATGAGAGGAGGAGGGCTGAATGCTGGACAGCTTCAGTTACCAAAACATCGAGTCAGAGGGTGTTTATATTGCTGGTACTATGGAGATGTGCCCCTCCACTCTCTGTTATGTAATAAAGTTTTAAAATTCATTTTTCTGAGGATGAAAGAACAGTGAGCTTCAACCCCTTAGAGAAAGTGAGAGTGAGATTCAGAGAGTGTTAACATAAGTCTTCTTGTAGCCATCAAGGTTATTCATGATCTAAACAACCTTGATGATTCTAGTAATTTGCTTTCAAGTTTCATTATGACCGTATTCTTATCATGACTGATTTTCACTGACAGGATTTATGAATTAATTTGTTTTTCACTTCTGAATATCTGCAGCTATGTATAATATCCTTGGTTCCGTTGAAAATTAAAGGTACATAATATTATGATCACAGCTAGTGTATCTGATAAGGATGAAGGCAAAACATTCAGTAGCTGCAAACAAATTAGGACCAACAACTGACAGTATGTGTTCTATGCTAGACACACTCATAGTAAGTTTCATAGGAAGTTCTCATTACTCCTGCAACAAAATGCCTACAGAGAGTGAGTATTTGATATTCCTTCTATTTTTTTCTTCTCTGTGTTTCCACATGTTTTTTATGCACAAATTGAAAGAAAATGGAAACAAGACAACCCATTCTCATTCCAAAGTCTTCAAATACAATGCATTTGTCACACCCCTCGGTTTCTCATACAGATGCACAAGGTGTCTTTATGAGACGCTCTGGGCTGCCAGAAAGCCTTTCTAACACGTGGTTAGCATTGTGAAATGGTTACCAGTTTGCATAGTTTTAGGCAACAAAACTACTTGGTTAGGCTGAGGGAAAAGTCATGGTTTGGGTTAAACTAAGGTACTGTTGTGAATTATTTGTAATTTAAAATAACTCAACACTGGCTTTTGGGTTCACACGTGACACGAACAACAGTTTCCGGGTTAACAGTCGAGTGTTTGTTTGAACCATCCATTCACCAAACCTCAGCCCTCATTACAACAACTGACTAACGGGGGGGTGACAAAGTGTTCGTTTGACAACCTGGGAATGAGAACAGACTGGAGTAAAAGAGATGTGTGAAAGTTGAGACAAATACTGTAAGAAATAAAAGCGTATCTTCGCCACTATTCTGTACAGGTGTTTAGCAGAAGAGAAGTGAACCAAAAGCTAAGCAACATTACCTGAAGCATACCGCAAACTAGTTTGGTGTTACACACCATGTGTATGTATCTGGTTTACTTGTTATAGAAGCACTACAAATATGGATCACAACAAAAGTAGCCACTTCAGGCTGTTTAATGGTATGACTCTCAGGCTATCAGTGGGCATAACCATTTTAGTAAGTAAAGTAAGGCGTACACGCTACCAAGTGGGAATACTGGGAAGTTTTCCTGTTCTTCTCATTCTACCTACATCACATAAATGAAACATAAGCATGCTAAGTAGAGCATACAATAAAAACAAAACATGGCCTGGTCATCATAACGTTGCTCCATAGCTCCACTGGTGGTCAAAAACTCCACAGGATACCTTTAATGCACTCATATGCAGGTATAGCCTAGTATCTATAAAAAAATCTGATATGCTCAACATGTGATTTCTACTTGGAGGCTCTCTCAAATCGGTATTTGTTGTATGGATTTGTTGTAAAATGTGTAGGCTACCGAGCCAAACTAATGCAACCTTACTGCAGCAGTCTGGCTGTCTGGAATAACTGCATGTTAAACAGAGCACCATGTGTTTTCACACATACCATGACATCATATTTCAAAGAGTGGCTGTTGAGGGGAAGGTGTTATTTGAAAATGCTACTGAGCAGCTGTTCCACATGGGAAAGGGTTACTGTTATCAATGGCCTAGGAAATAAATAATTGTCTGATGTTCTTTTCAGTGAAATTAACAACTAAGATGGAGGTGAAATGAGGACGAGCCTAAAAAAATTTCAGTTTCCCTGTTTCTTATTCTGCATCTTTGTTTCCCAAACACCATCACTCTGGCTTTAAGCCTAGCCGCACAGCAGTGGGAAATGTGTTAAAGAGAGGTGGTGTTACCGGGAGAGAGTCTTTTTCTCTAACAGCAGGCTCTCGCTCTCATACTCGGGAGAAGCAGCATGAGGGAAGAGGAATAGAAGTAGAGATTGCGCAAAAGAACCAGAGTCACATGAGGCCAGGGTGTCTCTGAGGAACTGCGTCAGGGTACAAGGCACAGCCTTGGCACGTGGATGGGATGGGTGACATGCAAAAAAACTGATGGGGATGTGGGTAGAATGACGTTAAAAGAGGGGAGCAGGCGAGACAACATGAGTCAAAGAATAGGTTACTATCAGATTTAAAACCGCAGATCCTATCTGAGGAAAAGTGCAGTGAGGTATTTCAGCTACACACACACACACACACACTCACTTCACAGCGATGCTTGACGACTTGTAGTTATTTATGCACATTGATACTAATTAGACCCACAGGACACTTGTGAGAGCACAGATTAATTTATCTGGCTTATTGCATGGCATGACATAACACTGGTATTACATTAGCTTAGAGCAATGACAGGAGATAACTGGAAACAGTATTAAGTGAATGATACAAGAAAGATGAAAGAGATTACAAACAATAAATAATATATGGAGCACATGTCCGTTGAAGTCCATAAACAGCAACACATTGCATATACTGGTACAGAAAGATTAGTGAAGAATCAGGGTTGTGAATAAGGAGATGCCCTAATATCTCAAACCAAGTGTCCTTCTGAGCAAGCCTGTACCAGACAAGGTTTGTTTACTGTATAATAAGAGGAAAGGGCTGTTCTTTCATTATGAGATTGCAATGCTGTACATAGCCTACTGTTAACATACTTGTGAACTGTAAAATCTGTCTGATAGCCAAGGAATGTGGGTCAGAAAGAAATCAACGATATATTTTTTTCTGGGTTTTCAGCATTAAACCCCATAATTGCACACTGGTTGATGAACTACTTTCAGGAATTCGCAACACTTCACCCAAGTAGGGGGATTTATGGTTTTTCTGAAACTTGGAAGTGAAAACTTACTATCTAGCTTAAAATTTTATTAATGATGATATCAATAAAATCTCTATCTGAAAATTTATTCTCAGTATGTTTATATATTTTCAGGTGATTCATTTGACTAAACATTGTTCAGTCTTTACATTATAATCTTTACACTGTAGGAATATCTGAGCCGTGTATTGCTTTACAGTATGTGCACATTTGCAATAATAGAGCTGTCCCTTATGTGCGAATAGTCCCTTGATGAACTGTTTATATGTAACCGTAACCCGGAAAAGACCACATAACTAGGGCACGAGTGGACCTTCTATACAGGAAAACAAAGCATACAAAGCTCTGCAGTTCCAACCACTAAATTAAAAATATATTTATTGGTTTTGTTGCTTGATACCAGTGTGTCCCTAAACACATACTGTTCAATCTGAAACTAGGCCAATAAAAATAGATATTGGGGGTGAGTTTGTCACTGATTTTAAGTCTCAGAGCACGATGCAAACTGTTCCATGTAGTTAAATAAAAGTAGGGAAATGTGAACCAGTTGCTCTTCAAGATCAATACGCTGGATTCCTCTCATGTTTAATACTTCCTTGAGTAACTTAAAAGCTTGGATTAAGGCATGCAAGGTTAACATACCATTAAGTGTAATATAAAAAAGTCAGCAACTATTAGCCTGATCAAGCAGAAAAAGCCTAGACAATCCTGGCGTCGTGACTGCTCCTGCTATAAATACGTAATGCTGCCAGGATTAGGAGTTGGCCACCTTAAGGAAACAGTTTTAAAGGTCACATTTGTAACCATGGCTCTCTGAATGGAGAGGCTACTTCTCCACCTCGTTACATACAGTATGCCATTTATCATTTTATCATGGCAGCTATAGATGATCCTAGACTGTTGTTGCTTCTGTTTATGTGATGTGTTTTGTTTTTCTTGTGTTTGTGTGATGTGTTTTGTGCTGTACCATAAATTGCCTCTATCAGGACATTAACATTTTCTTAGTTTAAGTCATCAGCTGAATGGCATCATTTGACCTAAATGGGGGACGTTTTTGCTCCTTATCCTCGCCAGTCACCATTTTGATGGAAATGGTGTCAGTGGCCTTGAGGATTGAACAATTGAACATACAATGCAAAACCTTCCACATTTCTCTCTGCTGCTTGTATCACTCCGCTAAGTCCTTTGAAACCTCATCCCGCCCCATAAAGCTCTCTCTCTACGGCGAGAGTCTCTGCAAGACCCCGGTCCGTCTTGTTTCAATTCATCTTCTTTAAGACACCACTGTCCCCCCACAAAAGTTATTCCACACTGTTTGTCATCATACCTCTTTGCCACTCGTCAATACGAGCAGATAAATAGAGCAAGCAGCCATCATTGACAACACTACAGTATCTCCATCCTCTCACGTCAAAAACCCTGGTATCATGTTTGACAGCCAGCTCTCATTTGTATCCATCCATCCATCTTCAACTGCTTATCCTGCGTACAGGGTCGCAGGGGGCTGGAGCCAATCCCAGCTGACATCGGGCGAAAGGCGGGGTACACCATGGAGAGGTCGCCAATCCATCGAAGGGCCTCATTTGTATCACATGTCAATATGATCAAAATCTCATTCTTCCACCACCACAATATTTTGGAAATAACTCCGTACTTATCACTACCTGATGCAGAAAAGATGGTACACTCCTTGGTTACCTGTGGATTTGTTTTTAAGTCTCCCATCACTTCTCACTAGTAAATATCAATATGTCCAAAACTGTGCTGCCCTCATACACACCTCCCCACATCAACATATAACTCCTGTTTTACTCAAAACTTACACAGGCTTCGTGTTCAATCCCTCATTAAGTACAAAATCCTAACGTTATTATCTCTGTGGCCTCATTCAGGCGTACTCACCCTCTCTAGCCCTTTCTCGCATGAATTATGACTGTTTTTTTTCCTGTGTTTTTATTGCTCTTTAGGCATGAAATTTTTTTTTTTAAAACACACATATTTCAAGGAGTTTCCACATGTCCACTAAGGTAGACAGCGTGTGCGTAAGTTTTCAACTGACGAACCAATGAATTAAATGATAAAATATGTGAAAACTATATTTTTAATGGTGTTAAACAAATGCTGCACATATTTTAACATATTCTAATACTGTTTAATGCAATGCAAAAACACTGAACCTCACTTCTTATGGTGTGTTCACATACAACGCGAATTTAGTCCTCGCAACGCTTTCCCCTCGCAGGTTTTATTGCTGGACAACTGCTGAGTGTTCATACACAACCCGCGAATACTACAGCTGTATGAACCCAAAGTAAACATTTTGCTGTGATTTAATTGCAATAAACGGATCAAACTGATGCTGAAATAACTACAATATGATGTCAATTTATTAGACATATGAATTCATGCTTTGTCAGGTCTGTCAGCAAGACAGCAGAACAACTTTTTAAATGTTTGTTTTCTGAATGGAGTTCGGATTAATCAAGGCAATGCTATGCTAACTTGTTCACAGTAAAGTACAACGATAGCTGGCATTACAGAGAAATATTTTCTGAACTCACCAGGTAGTTCAACTTCCTTGCTTTCTTTTCTCCAAGCAATGTCCAGTTTTGTCCAGTTTTTATATAAATATGAAGTAGTACTCCAACAGAGCAACAACAGTGGAACCGGAAATGCACAGAAGCTAGCTGCTGAGAAGCGCAAGTGAAGATAAATCAACGTTGTAATCACAAAAACTAAAGTAAAAAGCTAATTTAATTAAAGCAGTTTACTACGGGTTCCTCCTGCGGGTAAACGCTGCAGTTCTAAGAGCATTATCCAGACCGACAATGGGGGTTTATTTGTCCAAAAGCTGCAGCGTTGCTCCCAGCTCTTTCTTCTACACTTTCCCATACTTTAACACCGCTCCGTCGGCCAGCCGCATTTCACTCCCCCACTCTGCCTGGTCCTCTCCAAACAACGCTCTGAAGCCGTCGGTGAGGTCCGGACAATCTCACCGCTGATAAGCTTTCGCAACATAGCATCATGCGAATTTCTTGCTCATGTTGAAAAATTTAAGCTCGAACAAACCAGCAAATGCCGCAACAAACGCATCTTCCGCACCGCCCAGAGTGAATTTGCAGAAATTTGCATCTTTGCATTGACTTTGTATGTAATCAAGCTGCCCAAAATTCACTTGGATTCACTTTCAGTGTGAACACAGCATTATTCCGTAACCTCTCTCTTTCAAAACATCCTCAGCTCCACTATCACTGCTGCTAGCATTCGGTGATTCTCCTGTTTCTAGCAGCCATTCATCATCACTGCCATTAGTATTATCCTTACTTGATTCTGATGGAATTTGCTCACACCACTATCCTGAATGCCTTTGTATTACTCACGGCACTTGAGCTATACAAAACATAAAGACACTAAATGTTTCTCACATAATGGACCTAATCTGCACAAAATATGGTTTTCTAATACCATAATTCATCGATTTACACCCAAAAAGTTATTGCACATGAAGTATCTTCAAGAAAAACAAAGTCTTAGTAATAGTTAATTGTAGCTGAAATATAGCCACCGATGCATAATGCCTAATTTAGTGGAAAGATGATAAATCGTAATTTCCTCCCAACATAAAAACAATACTTGAAAAGTTTAACAATTGTATTACTCCTTAGTTGTTACTAGATGTTTTATTTACCTGCAGGGGTCTCCTATAATTGAAGGAGTGGCAATATTTACCTGAGCTGCTCAGGGTTTCTGATGTCCGTCAGCCATCTTGGTTTTGTCAAATTTAAGTTGCACTTACAATGACTTACCAGAGGGTGGCAGTGTATTGCATGACGCATTAGCGTCTGCTGTAGTGGCTGATGCGCAACTAGACCATCAGAACCTCTGCCCACCTGTGAAATCTTGTCATCTGCCACTGTCCGTTCCTACACTTTTATGTGCTTTTACACTAAATACTTTTGTTTTGTATCTATCTTTTTTTTTTAAGTGCCTTTATGCCTAATGGTTTTCTTGTATCACTGTCTGTTTGGCACTTATTATATTCCATATAAAGTCTGCCAGAGAGAAAGCTGAGTTTGTGGCCTTAGGTGGCCTCTCTAATCTTCAGGCCACCTTGAATTAATCCTGTGCAATTCCACTTCATAGGCAACCATTAGTGACTTGAACTTAATGCGAGCTGCAACAGAGAGCAAGTGAAGAGTAATGAATATGTGAATAAAGTGGAGTGACACAAGCAGTTTTTGGGTGGTTGAAGAAGATGTACTGCCGTGTTTTACATGCTGCCAGAAGGGCGTTTCAGCAGTCAAGGTGAGAGCTGACCAGTGTCTGTACAAGGAGTTAAGTGGCATATTCAATCAGATTAGACCTGATCTTTTTGATGTCACATAGCATGAAGCAACATGACCAAGTGACTCTGCTCTGTGAAAGTGGTAGACTAACATTGCCATCTGTAGAGCCATGCCACTAGTATAGCTAAAAACAACCCTAGAACTACAAAACCCAGTTTGAACAATTATCACCATCATCATCATTGTAATACACTTATTATATTTAAAACACAGAATAAAATATACTACATTGTCATAAAACATAAATGAAATCAATTGAAAGTCATTTTTAAAAAAGTGGGTTTTGACAGGTTATTCGACTAGTTATGAAGGTGTGGATAACAGTTTCCACATTTTGAAATGGTCTAATCCTTGAAATGAATCAGAATCAGAATCAGAATCAGATGGAGCTTTATTGCCACATACGAGGAATTTGCTGTGGTGATAAGGTGCTACACGTAGACAAAAATATAGTTGACATAAATAAATGTAGAAATATATAAATATGGAATAGAAGAACAACGTTGCAGATATTTACATGTGCATTATTCTGGGTCTTAGCCATGCAGAAGTAACATAACGGAAGAGAATATTGTACATATAACATACATGTGTACATATAAATATATAAACTGACAACATAAAAATATACAACAACAAAGATCAAAAATCAACAACAAATATGTTAATAATAAAGATAAAGATGATGAAAGATAAAGATGATGAAAGCAGGATTGAATCATCGATCTAACATGTGATGTCAAAAATGACACCAAGATTTCTGCAATGCTGAGTTATTGAATGGGACAGAAAGGCATTTTGGAGAATTTGTACAATCTTGACCTATATTCAATATCCTTGTCTTATCAGCATTTAGCTGAAGGACATTTTGTGCCTGCTATTATGTCTACGTGTAAAGGGGCCAAGAGGGAGCGTGTAAATGGATAATAGCATTGGACCCAGCACCGAGCCTTGGGGCACCCCATAGTGAACACCTGTTGCGACTGACCTGGCATAAGCAATGCCAGTGCAGAAACACTTGTCTTTTAGTTAAGACCTAAACCATTGCAGAGCAGACAGACAGAGAACCCAGGTTTCAAGACGTCCAAGAGGATCTCATGATCAATTGTATTGCATGCTGACCACAGATCCATACATACGTGCACACACAGGGTCACAGAGCCCTATGAATAACATAGCAAAACACTTTCACAATTTAATTAGAACTGCATTATGCACAATTCATCGTTCATTCAAATTCATCCATACATTCATGAACTGTATGTGTCTGACAGTATGAAAGAAACTGTGTAAAACCAGATGAATACATTTCAAAGAATGAGATAATATTTAGTTCATCTGAGGTGAGTGTTTGTGTCAAGGGCATGATGAAACCAGTAAGTCCTACAGTGCCCTGGATTTCCCTTTTGAAATGCTGCCAACCTGTCAGACCTTACAGTGTATCATGATCGTGTGTGTGAGTGTGTGTGCGTGTGTGTGAGTGTGTGTGCGTGTGTGCGAGGTGCATACTCTAACACAAACAGCTGTTGCAAGCGTGTTGATTCATCCGTGCGTGGGAACGGGCTCCTTCATTATTTCACTTTCGATTAGTGTGTGTGTGTGTGTGTGTGTGTGTGTGATCCTGTACTGTGTTTGCCCATTCAGAACCTCCCCCCTATGTTTCATGACCCTCATCGAGTACATTTTGTGTTTGTTGACGTGGGTTTCACAACCTTTATCAACAGGTAATTCAAAGTCATCTAAAGTGGCTCCCTCCAGTATCAGCACAACATGTTGCTGTGGTCATGCAACTCAATGTCCTAAAGGTTGACTGGAAATTTCCTTTCTGACAATAAGTTTCCCAACCAATATTCGATTCATAAGTGTAACATCACTGGAACAGAGGAAAAATTTGTGGCATGTGATGTCAAATGTTTTCAGGATGAAATATGTTGGTTTCTTGCCAAATAAGGATTTAAGGATTTAAAAAATGTTTTATGGTGTCGACTGTCTCTGAATTTTACCTTTTTTAATTCTCATCTGGCCTTAAAGAGCACCTGAAATTACATTTTTACATTGTACATTATTATACATTATATATATATATATATCAGCAGAAACTGAGAGGAAGACAGACAACATGTACATGACAGCCATTTTAACAAAAACCTAAACATTTCCTTTATTGAACAAAACGGTAATAGTTAATAAAAGAATATAATGTTCCATTTGTTCGCGTTTGGAACAAAGCTGATGCTGACACCTGGGCCTATCTTAACTTTACCTCTCTTGACCTCATCTCACAGCCATTTACAGACACTTGGAAAAAATGTATCTTATCAGCATGCAGCACATAGTAATATAATAATAGTACACAGTCTTAACATGCCGAGGAGGCTAAACCCATATCGAGATTATGACAGGTTCATAAAGAAAGAAAAAAAAATTAACAAGGGTACACTTAGTGTACAGAGTCAGAGGTTAACATAAAGCAGAGATTAAAGGAAAGGGTGTAACATATGAAGTCTGCTCAGGTGGGTTAAGGACAAGTTGAACCCAATAAAGTGTCACATTTCACAGCCACCCTTATCTCATGAGTTTTACAGTACAACTTCAAGTTCTTGGGCAAGCAATTAAATAGACATTTACATGATATTTTATGAGGGTCACATGCTCCTTGTATAATTAGTGACCCCTGTCAGTTCTTTGTGACCCATGTGCTCAAGACACATGGCACCCATCTCTTTCGAAGACTTTAAACTAAGCCATTCATTAATTTAACGGTTTGACATTTTGGGAAATACACTTATTTGCTATATAGCCAAGAGTTAGATTAAAAGATTGATACCACGCACACGTCCATTCAAAATGAATTCAGAGCAACCAGTTAGCATAAAGACTTGTTTAACATGTTAAGTCAGGTTTGTTTATTCTTTAGATTTACATTTTCATTTGTGAGCTTTAGAGGTGCTGGTTCATGGATGTTGTCACGTAGGACAGAGACAGACTAGCTGTTTCCCCCTGTTCCCAGTATGTATGCTAAGCTAACCTAACTGGCTGCTGGCTAGCTTCTAATTGGATGGACAGACATGAGAGTGGTATCAATGTTCTAATCTAATTCCCTGCAAGAAAGCAAATGCAAGTATTTCCTTTCTATCCCTAATTGTTTCTTTCACAGTCAATCATACAGGCCAGACTGACTGCGAACAATTTGTTCTTTTGCCGAGATGACTTGTTCGACTATGAAATTGGTCTTGGGTGGCCCAGAAGGTGCACACATATCCTGCAATATGTAAATCAACATTCAAAATATTTTGCAAGGACACAGAAAATGTTTGGCACACACCTCTGTCTGCTTAAGCTGTAGACTGCAAGAGGTGATTGAAAGGTATATTTAATGTATTATCCACTCCTCCAAGTCATATTAATACTCACATTTCTCGAGGCAACGGTGGTAGAGTTGCTGCTATTTTCAACTCAAGCATATTAATCAGTTCTAAACGTAAATTATATTAGCATATAACTCTTGTGAAAGCTGTGTTCTTAGTCTTTCACACCCAACCTCGAAAACACAACCAATTATATATGTTATAGTGTACTGGGCTACTGCATTCATCTCATTAAAAGATTCGATTGGCTTCTGTTAAGCTGATGATACACAGGGCAACTTTATGAGCAATGTTGCCGGGCAATCTTGCTGATAGCAAGTCCGACTGTTTTTACGGATAGTGGCGGGGCGGAGTGGGGGGGGATTATGGTAGGTATTTTTAGTCATTACCATTGACGGCAACATTGCCCAACAACATTGCTCTAAAAGTTCAAAATCCACTCACTGTTTTCCACTTTGTTTTGGCATATAGTATTGAAATTGAACATTTAATAGTCTTTCCACGGTGTTATGGCAGAAAATTGTGTCCTCTTACATTTAATCTTTAATGTATGATCTTTTAATATTATCATTATTATTACTATTATTGTTATAGATATGTATTGTGTTTTTATCCTTTCCTCTCCTATACTTCTTATGTTAGTCTGTCCACATTTACTAGGGTTTAGGTCAGAGCTGTGAGATTGTTTTGGTGTTTGGTGGTGTTTCCCTCTCTTGTTGTTCCTCTCCTCTCATGGAATGTTCATTCAAGGCTGAGAGAGGATCTCTGTTCCCCCAAACATAGAAACCTAGACTGTGTAAATGATAATGCATCCCTTTGCTCGGGGCCAGACGCCCAATGACGCCCTAGGCGGCAGGTCTCGGGACCAGCTGTATATGTGTTTTAGTACTTCTCTGTTTATTCTCTTTTGTTAAATAAATTCTTCATAGACAACGGTTGGTTGTTACTCAATTCTTTGCTCAACCCCTCACCAGGAATATAATTTCCACGACAATATGGCACCCCAGATGGGACGGACGAGGGATTCCGTTGAAGGACAGAAGCCAGCTTATTTTTGCAAAATCCTCCCTGTAGTGAGAAACTGTGTTCAGCGGAGCCCTGATCTTCGCTCCGTTCCAAAAAGAAAAGGAAAAGAACGTACACGGTGAGAAATGAGTAGATAATTGAGAGAAAAGATAAAAAGAGGGAGATTGAACAGAGTAAAGGAAGTGGTCTTATATCTCGCGCCTGAATTATTTGCAGCACCGTCTATCTGCTTGTAAACTGACAAGTTGGTGGAGAGTGGGACTGGATCAAAGGCTCGCGGACAGACGTGTCCTGGTTTTCTCTGTGGTGTCCGAGGGTTTTTGGGGTTTCCAGCTGATAAGTTAGGTTTGCAGCGCGTAGCCTCAGACTTAACCGAACTCAGTGGACCCAGATATTGCTATGGACCCGAGTACAGACTAGCTAGAGAGAGTAAACTATGGCAAGAGTCAGAGTAAAGTGAAGACTGAGTCTGAATCCACTCCCAGATTACCTTCACCAGCTATGAAATTGATGACTAAAATATTAGACATTAATGGGACAATAATATTATCATTATTATTACTATTATTGTTATAGATATGTATTGTGTTTTTATCCTTTCCTCTCCTATACTTCTTATGTTGGTCTGTCCACATTTACTAGGGTTTAGGTCAGAGCTGTGAGATTGTTTTGGTGTTTCCCTCTCTTGTTGTTCCTCTCCTCTCATTGAATGTTCATTCAAGGCTGAGAGAGGATCTCTGTTCCCCAAAACATAGAAACCTAGACTGTGTAAATGATAATGCATCCCTTTGCTCGGGGCCAGACGCCCAATGACGCCCTAGGCGGCAGGTCTCAGGACCAGCTGTATATGTGTTTAAGTACTTCTCTGTTTATTCTCTTTTGTTAAATAAATTCTTCATAGACAACGGTTGGTTGTTACTCAATTCTTTGCTCAACCCCTCACCAGGAATATAATTTCCACAGACACACAGTACCTTATTTTATCGGACTCCAATTGAATAACTTTTTTAATTCTATTTAGTTACATACACACCATTAGGCAAATATTCCTCCACTACATGTCTATCTGACAGCGCTGTAGCCCAATGTAAGGAAACAATTCCATCTGCATTTAACTCAATACCATGTCTCAGTATAACAGTGTCTTACACTAATTTTTACCAAATTGATCATCTTGTTGACAGTGCTAACGACACTTGACTCTATTCCGCTTTTAAAAAGAACATATTAAAACAATGAAGGTTAGCTCCATGGCATAACGTCCAAATCCGCAAATTAAAGCAGACATCGTGAAAACATACCGTCTCAAAATGATGCAGAAAAACTAGTCCACAGATGTGTTACTTACTGGAATTCCTTATTATTATTTAGCAGTTGCAGCAGATTTGTCAGCTGAACGTCCATGATGCGAATCTCCCATTCCACCACATCTCAAAGGTGCTCTATTGGATTGAGATCTGGTGACTGTGGAGGCCACTGGAGTAAAGTGAACTCATTGTCATGTTCAAGAAACCAGTTTGAGATTATTTGAGCTTTGTGACATGGTGCATTATCCTTCTGGAAGTAGCCATCAGAAGAGGGGTACACTGTGGTCATAAAGGAATGGACATGGTCAGCAACAATACTCAGGTAGGCTGTAAGCGGCAGTAAGAGGCCCAAAGTCTGTGAAGAAAATACCCCCCACACCATTACACCACCACCACCAGCCTGAACCGTTGTAAGGAAGGATGGATCCATGCTTTCATGCTGTTTACACCAAATTCTGACACTACTATCTGAATGTCACAGCTGAAATCGAGACTCATCAGACCAGGCAACATTTTTCTTCGTCTGTTGTCCAGTGTTGGTGAGCCTGTGAGAATTGTAGCCTCAGCTTCAAGGTTCGACGTTCATAGTTGGTATTCTGCATACCTTGGTTGCAAAGAACGGTTATTTGAACAACTGTTGTCTTTCTGTCATCTCGAACCAGTCTGCCCATTCTCCTCTGACCTCTGACATCAACAAGGCATTTTCGTCCACACAACTGCCGCTGACTGGATATCTTCTCTTTTTCGGACCGTTCTCTGTAAACCCTAGAGATGACTGTACGTGAAGATCAGTGGTTTCTGAATTACTCAGACCAGCCCGTCTGGCACCAACAACCATGCCATTCAAAGTCACTTAAATCTCCTTTCTTCCCCATTCTGATGCTCGGTTTGAACTTCAGAAAGTTGTCTTGACCACGTCTACGCACGTAAATGCATGGAGTTGCTGCCACGTGATTGGCTGATTAGCTATTTCTGTTAACAAGCAATTGAACAGGTAGTGGCCAGTGAGTGTATTTCTCCTGTATTAGCTTCTCTAAACTGGCTCCCTGTATAGTCAGACACCACATCTTAAAGACCTTACAGGAACACTGCACTTCCAGAATGCAGGGTTACTTGTTGTTTCCTAGAATCTCCAAAAGCAGAATGGGAACAAGAGCCTTTAGAGCTATCAAGCTTCTCTCCTGTTGAATCAGGTCCCAATTTGGTTTCGGGAGGCAGACACCATCTTCACATTTAAGAGTAGGCTTTAGACTTTCCTCTTTGATGAAGCTTATAGTTAGGGCTGGCTCGGGTGATCATCCCTCAGTAATGCTGCTATATGCCTAGACTGCCGGGACACTTCCTATGATGCACTCCCCTGTCCTGTCCCTCTCCGTCTGTATGCATTCTGCATCGCATTAATGTAATGTAAATATACCCCCCTCCCCGCCACCCAACTGAAGGTTTGCACCTCCCGTCCAGACTAAAACGGCGAATCCAAAGACCTAAAACAGTGAAGTAGTTTGAAAACGCTGCAGACCCCGTTTTTCCTTTTAAAACTCAGGGGTAGAGTTTTAGTGCGGACACTCACATTTCTCATTGGGTCTTATAAGTCATGCAAAACACAACAGAGTTTTAGTTTTGGTATTTTTATAAATTTTTTATTATTTTGTACCGTGCAAATAACACTTATAGCCTACACTTGTACTGTGCATGTCAACGTATTTACTTTGCGACGCCTTCCAGTCTGTTTTCCAACGCCACAGTCACTTTAAACTCCAGAACAATGAAGCTCATTGTTGGTCCATGCAAAAGAAATATCAGGTGTTGTT
>NC_060159.1:10417304-10446557 GCF_021292245.1 Micropterus dolomieu
GAGTAGGCTTTAGACTTTCCTCTTTGATGAAGCTTATAGTTAGGGCTGGCTCGGGTGATCATCCCTCAGTAATGCTGCTATATGCCTAGACTGCCGGGACACTTCCTATGATGCACTCCCCTGTCCTGTCCCTCTCCGTCTGTATGCATTCTGCATCGCATTAATGTAATGTAAATATACCCCCCTCCCCGCCACCCAACTGAAGGTTTGCACCTCCCGTCCAGACTAAAACGGCGAATCCAAAGACCTAAAACAGTGAAGTAGTTTGAAAACGCTGCAGACCCCGTTTTTCCTTTTAAAACTCAGGGGTAGAGTTTTAGTGCGGACACTCACATTTCTCATTGGGTCTTATAAGTCATGCAAAACACAACAGAGTTTTAGTTTTGGTATTTTTATAAATTTTTTATTATTTTGTACCGTGCAAATAACACTTATAGCCTACACTTGTACTGTGCATGTCAACGTATTTACTTTGCGACGCCTTCCAGTCTGTTTTCCAACGCCACAGTCACTTTAAACTCCAGAACAATGAAGCTCATTGTTGGTCCATGCAAAAGAAATATCAGGTGTTGTTCTTCCATCTGTATTACTTTATATGTTCGCCAAATCTTCTGCAGCTGCGGAGTAGACCATCTGCTTCATGTTTACACCGGAACACCCATGCCCAGTGTACGTGAACGACCACTCGATGTGCATTGTCAGTTGTTTTAATATAGACGCAGATCAGTTCTGACACGCAGCTAAAATGCTGGTGTGGACGGAGATAATTTTTATTTAAAAACTCTAAACTAGTAGTGTGGATTGGGCGTAGGTCCTGCTCAATGTTTCTACCTGCTTAAAGGGAGTTTTTTTCCCTTGCCACTGCCGCCGAATGCTTGCTCATGGTGGGAATTGTTGGTTCTCTGTAAATTATATATATAAATGCACTGTATATATATATATATATATATATATATATATATATATATATATATATATATATATATATAGTAATGCTGGGCAATGATAAAAAATTTTTTATCGCGATTAATCACATTATATGCACAACAGTAAATAATGAATTCTAAAGTAGCGTATTGCACACTTTTAATTTAAATGTACTGCTACAAACACAAATGTGCAATAACATGTGATTTGCAAACACAAATAAGGTGCTTGTAATCAAATCAAATATAAAACCAAAGCTATTTGCCACTGCCAACGCATTAGTTTTTATCTAGCTTGTTAAAACAAGTTACCATCAGAATCCAGTTTTCTTGTGTTTTTTTCAGGTATCAGCAGAAACATTTTTCTTTTATCAGGGAGCAGCATAAACAGTCAATGTTCAGTATGAGTGTCTCTGTTGACTGAGGTCAAGTGTCGCGGTGGTGTTCGCTTCATGCACACACCCGCGCACTCCCACGCCCGCGGTGACCTGGAGGGTGAAACAACAGACCAAAGATAGATAGGGACACAAACTACAAGTGTTGGGCACTGCTAGCGCTCGACTGTGCCCAGCAAGCAATAGCCGTCATTTCACTGTCTAGGTTTACTATAGTCCTGACTTAGTCCAGCTATGAGTAACCCACTTCTAGCCACAATAACTGTACATGTGGTTACATGACATTTTTGCCAAAATACTTGCAAGGTGTATGATATTCCATCATGTAAGCAAGGTCTACAGTGATTACAAGGTTTTTTGTTTCATTTTTTTCACGTTTTACGCACAGCCTGTGTGTAACCACGATTTAGCTCGTAGACAGACCGGCTATTTGTAGCCCACTTTGAGTCAAAATGGTCAAAAATGATGGTTTTTGCCCAAGCAACAGGTGAGAGGGTTGGTATCCCATTATTTTTGCAATGTCAGTAATATCTACAAGATATTAAGTATCATTAAATTGACATGGTCTATCTGTAGCCACGATTTAGCTCTTGGACAGGCTACGTGTAGTCTGCTTTTAGCCTACTTGGCGAAATAGAGGCAATCTGTGGTCTAAAGTCAATGGCTTGGCTATAGCCCTGTTTAGACGTCTATTAACTTTTCACTGACAGCCCAAATTCAGCCCTGTTTTAGCCTAGACATCTGGGCTCTGTTTAGACGTCTATTAGATGTCTTTTAACCGTGAAATTGCTTGCTGGGTGATAATGTTAACGTTTACCTTGTAGGGAATCCCTCACCTAACACAGCTCAGGCTTGTCTCCTCGTCGATTAGTGCATCCGAAAACACAACAACCATCCAGCATTTTTGCAACGCAAAAGTAACAAACTCAAAGTATCACTTTTTCTTCCTGGTTGGCGGGCAGCGGAAAATAACGTCTTTTTTGTCCTGGAATGTGACGTCATGTCAACTATGAATAGGCTACAGAAGCCGTTGCCATAGTTACTATGTATAGAGCACCTGCAGTTGACTCGCGGAGCGCTTGTCTCCTGTTCACCTGAGGAGCGCAGAGCAACCCAGCGGGGCCAAGCAACTACACTGCGATTTTAAGAACGTTCCTAAGACAGACATACTAATCAGCATGCAGTGTGTAGCTATCCACTTCTCTATGGTATTTGTTGGCTTGTCTTGCTTTTGTCTACTTTTTATCTACTTCTCCCACATGCTGCATCCGAAGCCTCCCTCCGCTGCTTGTTTGGGTGGGTGATTTGCAGGCTGAAAAACATACCACACCTCCTGTGACCCATGGTTTGACTGTTTGTGTAGGCCTATTCAGAGCAAGTGAGCATCGGAATTTCAAAATAATAATAATAATAATAATAATAATAATAATAATGATAAAAACTACATTAAAGTGAGCTAAAATAATTGTCGGCATTAATTAATTGTTGCATTAACGCTGCATTAACTTGCCCAGCCCTAATATATGTACATGTAGACATAGGCTGTGTGATGTGTTATTTTGAGTTAGACAAGCTGTACACTCACTACTTTACATTGTAGCAAAGTGCCATTTCTTCAGTGTTGTCTCATGAAAAGATATAATCAAATATTTACAAACGTGAGGGTGAACTTTGTACAGAATTCAAGTGGCATTGAATACTGTATGACATCTGGCTGGAAACACACCGATAATTTCAGGAACAGCTGGCTTCCTGGATATTTATGCACCTCAGTGTCTGGCTAAGAATAATGCATTAAATAACTATAAACAGCAGCCCTTGATGATAGAAGAGGTAAGAGGAGAATGGCCAGACTTCACACTTTCTATAAACAGAAACTGCTGGGTTACAAGTATGTACTGTAAATAACACACAGTATATTTATAGAATATACATCCTATATTTACAAAGGCATATCCTTATTTAGGATATGTCTGCAATTATCAGATTAATGTCAGAACTGTGACCAGTCACGGGGTTAAATTCTAATCTGTTATGATCTTTGTTCTTTCTTGAATCTGTGCCATGAGGAATTCAGACTTCACTGGAAGCAAAAGGGATCCTTATGTGCTCGCAGAATGGTATGTTATGTAATAACTATTTGAATTATATTGAAAATGCTGCATGCTGCAACTTCTTTTCAATTGCCAAACAAATTGTCAGATATCAAATATTTCCAGCAGTGTGTAAAAAGGTGTTTTGAAAATAAGGCTGGAGATGAGTCATGGCATGCATCAGACACACATTACAACACCCTTAGCCCTGTTTTTGTTGTGATGTTTATGAGAGCAGAATGTCCTGGTTTTGAGGACGTGAGACGTGTGCTTATTCAGTATCACCACTTGACCTCAGCTCACCCCATCTGCTGAGAGAAAACCAGTCACCTAGTTTGAACTTTATGGATCCTCTGAGCTCAGGCCCACACTGAACAACTCATCCTCCTCCACCACAACTGTTGACATCCGCTGTGCACAGTAAATCCCCATACTGCTGGAATGAGACAGAATCCAAAAGGTTGAAGTCTCAATTCATTGTTCTTCAGCTACTGTAACAAACTAATTAACAACACAATTTGGGTGCATGTGTCATTCTCTCACATTATGTAATAGTCCTGGGGAGGTGGAGGGTAGGGTTTTTTTATGCCAGGAGGCCTGCAAATGCACTGGAAAATTACTCAGCTGCAACAACCGTGAATCCACGATCACCCTGTGATCATTTACGAAGCAAACATGCCCTTACTTTTCTTGTCCTCCTTTCTCGTCCTCTGTCCTCTTCTGAACTCTCTTCTCCTTCTTTCATTTTGTCATTCTCTCTTACTTTCTTTTACTGTCTTGTCCTATTTAACCATTTTCCTATCCTGTTGTGTTCTGTCCTTCTCTCTTTCCTCTTGGCTCCATCCCCAATGATGATTGAACCACTTCACCTGCTTCACTGAAAATCCCTTATAAAAGAACACGTACAATGTGGTTAATGAATTATGTATTCTGTATAACATTTTATTGTATGTCTGTGCCGCAAAAAATTTTTATAAGGGGGTGTATCTTGTATGTTTTACATGGTCAATTACAGATAAAATCAGGACATTGTTCCCCAAAACATCAAAACATGCTTGCTCTTGTAGTGGTATCCCATCATCTGTTATCTCCCATGCCCCTTTTCTGCTGGTCTTTCGAATCTCACTCACAGGCCAGAGTTATTGGACCCAAAAAGGACTCTCTGAGCCAGCAGTGGGGACATGACCCCAGTGTTAATTCCTTTGTTGATGGTGAAGTACTTTATTGACGTGGCTTTCGAGCAGTGTCACCACAGCGGGCAATCAATTCACCTCAACTGACCCTGAATAGACCTAGAACTGCAATGGGAAAACACTCGTATCTCTGACGTAACACCATTTGAGGGCAACTACATCCCTAATAAAGGATGCTTTAAGACAATGCATTTATAAATAATTTGTAGTTACATATTGTAACACTCCATTGAGGGGTACGGTAAATGAAAGTTTAGACGTAAGCCATCTTTTGATTAAATTGTCAACTAACAATGTTGTAAATATGTCATCGATGTTTAAAATATCGTAACTTGAGAGAGAAGTGTAGGTCTGGCAGGTGAGTGGTGACTGCCCTCTGCTGGTATTGAAAAAGAGTGCAAGTAATTGTTTCAATAGGCGCTTCACACAGTTACGTAGAATATTGTTCATATCGAAAATAACTGTCTCACTGAACTGGAGATCTTACTGTAATTAAAATTTGTTTGGGAATACAGACCATTAAAGAACAATGTCAACTGGCATATGGGCCTCAGGTGCTGGCTTTATTTCCTAATCCTGAGGCATACTTTGTGCACATTCCTAACTTAATATGTTTAATCAAATTGTTCTATCAAACAAATTTGCACAGAGAGTGGGAGTAAGGGAGTTTAACAGGGCTGAATGGGCACATTTTTGCCCTGGGGCCCCGTAGCAGGTTATTCCGACAATGTTCCCTCATTTATTACTTACTTCCTATATGGTGACACTCAATGGCTTACCTCCAGTGAGAAGTACATTGAGATTTCTGATGTAATATGACTTGATATCATGAGATTGTGTATGAATTGCACACCGGACATTCGCTTTTGGCATGAAATTTAACACTGTTACAGAAGGTGCATTTCATGAGTTTTGGACATGCAGAAAAGGACATAATCAGATGACCTTTGCCATCATTGTCAGGTGACCTTCATCGGCATGGTACCAAGTTTGGTTAGGTTTCGCTGCAAAAGGTACTTGGTTTGGTCTGGTTGAAAGTCCTGTGTTTGAGAACTGAGAAACTTCATATAAACTTTGGTAAAGGATTGCATAAATGTTTCAATTCTCAAAATGACTATGTGCTATAATACAATTTTTCCGATTTAGTTTAAAAATTGCCATAGCCATAGCATTCCTAAAAATATTGACACAACTGCATCTACTAAAACTTATACTGGACACATATGGTGCACATGTTTTCATCTCCACACCACATAAATTTGACACTCAGGAAATTGAATAATACCCAGGATATAGTTTAATGTTAGAATACCTCTCTCCACTTAAGGTAGACTTTCATTGGAATCATGCATTACGAGTACCGTTAATAATTTATATGTGGCTTGCACATGTTTCCATAAAATCTTAGGATTTATATGTGGTAAGGCATACATGAAGTCTACAGCTTTATGGGAATGTACAGAGTACATTTAGTTGGCAAGACCTTTATTTTTCTCTTCTGGATTGTAAAATATCAGTTGTGCAATAACATAAATCTGATGCCCTGAATGGTTTGTCCAAAAAGATCAAGTTGGCCACTGTCAGTTTTAAATTTCAAATTAATTGCTGATGCAATTAGTAGTGGCTCTGTGGTTGGCAAAAACCCAACCTTGCTGTTGCTGTCCTTCATGACCTCACTGGCCCTCTCTCTCTCTCTTTCGCTCTCTCACTCTCTCTCTCACACACACACGCACACACACTAGACTTAGAGAAATGTGACTAATACAGGATAACATATATTTAGTGATAGAAGAATGAATGTATGTAATGTATGTGAGATAAATAATATATATAATATATAATTTACAGATGATGAAGATAAAAGAAAATCAATGAGTTTGCATGGAGCAGCAGTCACTCATTCATAGTCGTGGCCTTAGGTCTGACCTGAGTGTGCTGACAAGTGGTAGCAACTGTGATTTAATCAGCTTTGTCTGACCCGATTATAGAGAAGAATCCCTGGTGGAACCGGAAGCAAGTAGCCACTTAACTGGATTCAGCGAGGATGAGGCAACAACGACTTTTTAGTGAAACACTTCTGCAGCAAGCAAGTTCTGGGATTTGACAGTCAGGTGTATTAGGTGAAGATATACACTTAGAATGTCATCTCCATTCCACTGCCAGGAGCCCTGGCTAGATCAAGCTGCTGCAGTTGCTGAAAGTGGGTGGTTGCTGCTAGTGGACAGCTGGGGGCAGTGCCAGGAGCCCTTGCTAGAGCAAGCAAGTTGCTGTGGTTGCTTGAAGTAAGCGGCATAGGGTGTTGCTATTCCAGTGCCACAGGCTCCAGCTGACATGATCTGCTGGGACTGTTAAAGCTGGGAGCCAGAAGATCCGAATGCCCTGACTAAAGCCGGGTGCCTTGGTGTTGGAAGTGGATGGCTGGGGGTGCTGGCATCCCGGTACCAGGAACCAAGCTGCCACAGTTGCTTAACTTTGTTAGGCAGCTGAACTCACGAGATCACAAGAGTCCATCTTTCTAGGCTTCAAATTATGCAGTTATATCTAGACTAGAGAGTATTTCTATGTATATAGAAAGAAGAGCAAAGAACGGACTTAAGGCTTTTCTTGATGGAAAAGATGTAATCGGTCTTGCTAGCAGAACGCTGGGGAAGTCTGTTGTTCCTCTGTCAGGTTCTGCACAAAGCCCTGGTGTTTGTTGTCCTCTTCCGACGCAAACAAAAATAGCACTGCATGTGCAAAAAAAGCAAGTCATCAAAGGTAAATCCACACAAGTTTGCTGAGTTGACTTGGAGCTCTTGTAAGTGTCACCATCTTACGGCACAGCCAGAAGAGTCTGTTCAGTGAAAAAGAATTCCTTTATCTTTTAGCATTTCACGCACAGAACACAAGAGTTAAAGGAAGAGATGGTTAGAAGGAAAGTCAGAAGTGACATGATTGAGGTGTGGTCTTGTTCCTGAAACTCGGCTGATAGCTTCAATTAAAAGCTGGAAGGGAGAAGTAATTTCATGTTAACTGATTACAGCTGCATTATTTTGTCAGAATAAACTGACCATTTTGGGGCAAATTTTGATTATTCACATCTGACCTGCAGGCCTTGAGTATGACAGTTTAAAATATCCGTCAACCAAAATTAGCAAGTGCTTTTTTTGTTAATACATCTCATTTGCTTACTGAACTGTGTTTATCTGATAAAATTTAGTAATCCTAAAAGAGACATACAAAGGATTTACACTATAATGTCAGATGTTTATTCAGCTGTTAGATGAGCTTTTAATAAAAAAAATCCAAGTGGGTGAAATGACAAATTCTAAAGAAAAGTATTTTTTCCAGGAAAATAGATATCTAAAGGCAGAGTTTAACCCATATTTTACCCTTTTGTTGTTGTACTGATACTTTCCTCTTTTATGCTAAGATGTCAACAAAGAAGTCAGGGCACTCCCTTGATATTTCAGTGCATCCAGCTTTTGTCATGACTTTGTACATCACTTCAAAAGCCTTTCAGTCTGCTTTCTCCTTCTGATGTTTGTATGGGTGCAAGTCCTTCTGATTTTCTGTCTTTAAATTTTTTTTGATGTGAAATATTTAGTTGGACAAATCAGAATTATGAAGTCCACTAGTGTTCTGGTTTAACCTTAGTATCAGAGACTATTTTATGATATGAAAGAGGTCCTACCATACTGGTAAGAAAAGACAATTACTACTTCTAAATCAAGGGAGAAATTTTATTTTATTTATTTAGGGTTAATCATTTTGGTTAGCTATAACTCTATGGACATGTTCTTACACATTCTTTATATTGATATAAATTAAATTTATATTGAGTGAATAAATTATGTTTAAACCGCAATGGCCAAGCATATACATGGCATTTTTAGTGACTTTAAACATAAAGAAGTGGCTTTACCGTTGATAACAATGGTTTCTACAAAACGTTTGAATCATTAAAGCTAATGTGTCAATGAATCAGAAACTCATGTGTTTCAAATCTTTAAATGAAACAAACTGAAAATGATCTTTATCTTTATTTAAAATCTTTTGAATGATGCTTCGTTATTCCTCCTGTGTATCCTGCTTTTTTCTACATGTGTATACAATGTAATTAAATGGAGCTCCAATTCTCTGCAATTTATGGGTTCTGTGTGTTTCTTCCCTAATGAGGCGTGGGGTGGTGGTCTCTTAATGAAAGAAATGTAGAAGGCCTGTTGCTGGCAGAGTGCTATTTACAAAATAAAGCCCTGCATGTTCAAATACAGCAGTTAGACAAACAGGCAAATTGAGCAATGCAACAGAGGTTGAATCAGGTCAGCGAAACGAAGGTTCATTGAGCGAGTCTAATGCAAGTGGGACTAACCCCCAAAACAAATTAATTTAGTCCAAGTCAATCAACGTTGCTATGTGTGATTGGCTGTGCCAAAACAGAATAACGGTAACAATTAGGAATAATAAGGCCCCTCCATTTGTTCTCATGTAAAACTG
This sequence comes from Micropterus dolomieu, assembly GCF_021292245.1. Taxonomy (NCBI): domain Eukaryota; kingdom Metazoa; phylum Chordata; class Actinopteri; order Centrarchiformes; family Centrarchidae; genus Micropterus; species Micropterus dolomieu. Next base: position 10,426,388 of record NC_060159.1, read on the forward strand.
AAAAATACTGCTGGCTGAAACTTGCATGCTAAAATCACAGTTGGGCCTGGTTTCACAGAGGCAACAGTTGAAAGTGTTAAGTGGAGCAGAGAAGGTTTTGGAGCATTTACTGCCTGTTTGCTGACATGCAAATAACACAAGCATCAGACTTATGATGCAAACCTGCTGTGTGAAGCCTTTGTATAAGTGAAATGTCTGTTTGTGTGACCTCTTTACTATTTGGTGTGCCATCTCAATGGACCTCATTGAAGGTCCCAGGCATCTGTGACCTTACCTCAACTTTATTAAATTGAAACAGACAAACATGGAGTACATTATTAGTGGTAGTTTAAAATGTGGTTGTGGTGGTTTAAAATGTACACAGTCACAGTAACAGCTCTTACTTAAATATTCACATGACCTATTATTTAACAAAAATTTTAGCCACTTATCTTTGTGCTTTGAAAATTAGCTACATGCTAAGTATATGTGGTCTCTATCAGAATGAGCTCATTCAACTCTATTATGCTACGTGTTTAAAAAAGCAGCGGCTATCCTGGTCCTTTTTCACTTGCCAACATAGCCACTGATGCTTTTGTCAGAAACTTCCAGACAAAGTTCCACACTTCCTTTCCCAGTTTGGATGCTTTGGTGAAACCTCACCAACAGTGCCAGCACTGTGCATAGCCAGTGCACGAAAGTACCATCGCTCTTATGAAACCAGATGTCCCCTTTTTTGCCTCTTTTCCCCTTCTCTACTGTGTGCTGCCTGAGCCAGTCAAGCTGAGCTCCTCCTCTTTTGTGCACACCTTCTTCAGCTTCCAACTTGTTCTCTTCAGTCTGTGTACAAATAACACAACTTTACACTTTCAAATTACGTGCAGTGCATATGCAAGTCCAATTTTGCATACAGGTGATGTCATAGAGATAACAATGTGAGGTGACGTAGTGTGTAGAGCAACAAAGTCCACATAGGGAGGTGGTGGTGGATGGCTCAGACAAAACAGAACTTTCACCCAGGAGTCTTCTGTTCAACTGTTAAACCAACACAGGGCTTACAGTATCTCACAAAAGTGTATACACCCTGACATATTTGATTATATCACGTGACAACACTGAAGAAATGACACTTTGCTATGTAAAGTAGTGAGTGTACAGCTTGTATATAAGTTTAAATTTGCTGTCCCTCAAAATAATACGTCACACAGCCATTAATGTCTAAACCGCTGGCAACAAAAGTTGAGTACACTGCTTAGTGAAAATGTCTAAATTGGGCCCAATTAGCCATTTTCCCTCCCTTGTGTCATGTGACTCGTTAGTGTTACAAGGTCTCAGATGTGAATGGGGAGCAGGTGTATTAAATGTGGTATTATCGCACTCACACTCCCTCACACTGGTCACTGGGAGTTCAACATGGCACCTCATGGTAAAGAACTCTCTGAGGATCTGAAAAAAAGAATTGTTGCTCTACATAAAGATGGCATAGGCGATAAGAAGATTGTCAAGACCCTGAAAGTGAGCTGCAGCACGGTGGCAAAGACCATACAGCAGTTCAACAGAACAGGTTCCACTCAGAACAGGCCTCGCCATGGTCGACCAAAGAAGTCGAGAGCACGTGCTCAGTGTCATAAACAGAGGTTGTCTTTGAGAAATAGACGTATGAGTGCTGCCAGCATTGCTGCAGAGGCTGAAGGGGGGGCGTCAGTCTGTCAGTGCTCAGACCATACACCGCACACTGCATCATATTGGTCTGCACGGCTGTCGTCCCAGAAGGAAGCCTCTTCTAAAGATGAAGCACAAGAAAGCACGCAAACAGTTTGCTGAAGACAAGCAGACCACAGGACATGGATTACTGGAACCATGTCCTGTGGTCTGATGTGACCGAGATAAACTTATTTGGTTCAGATGGTGTCAAGCGTGTGTGGCGGCAACCAGGTGAGGAGTACAAAGACAAGTGTGTCTTGCCTGCAGTCAAGCATGGTAGAGTGTCATGGTCTGGGACTGCATGAGTGCTGCCGGCACTGGGGAGCTACAGTTCATTGAGGGAACCATGAATGCCAACATGCACTGTGACAAACTGAAGCAGAGCATGATCCTTCGGAGACTGGGTCACAGCGCAGGATTCCAACATGATCACAACCCCAAACACATCTCCAAGACGACCACTGCCTTGCTAAAGAAGCTGAGGGTAAAGCTGATGGTCTGTAACATCCACCAGCTCTGTGATGTCGTCATGGAGGAGTGGAAGAGGACTCCAGTGGCAACCAGTGAAGCTCTGGTGAACTTCATGCCCAAGAGGGTTAAGGAAGTGCTGGAAAATAATGGTGGCCACATAAAATATTGACACTTTGTGCCCAATTTGGACATTTTCACTTAGGGGTTTATTCACTTTTGTTGCCAGCGGTTTAGACATTAATGGCTGTAAGATGTGTTATTTCGAGGGGACAGTAAATTTACACTGTTATAAAAGCTGTGCTCTCACTACTTTACATTGTAGCAAAGTGTAATTTCTTCAGTGTTGTCTCATGAAAAGATATAAAGATATTTACAAAAATGTGAGGGGTGTACTCCCTTTTGTGAGATACTGTACGCAATACAGAACTTATGTAACGCATTTAACTTACACATACTTCCCATGGTTCATTTAAAAGAGCCGACTCGCAGAGCAACCAACACATTACTAATTTATACTAAGATTTTGCTGAAATGTGTAAATTCAATTGTCACAGCCAATGCTGTGGCTCTGTGTTTCTTCCTTGTTTTCCCTTCTCATTTTTTTGCCTGTATGTGTGTGTGTGTGTGTGTGTAGTGACAATCTGGGCACTAACATTGTAACATTCAATGTCCTACCTGCTGACAAACATGAAGGAAATGCCTCTGAATATAATGCAGTCAAGTACAATGTTACCTTTGAAGTAAGGTGACCAGATTTCTGAATTGAAAACCGGGGACAGTTTTGGTTTGGTCAGTATGTCATTAAAAATATAATGTTACATATGTGAAATAATAAATGGGGACAATTGCAATCTGTCAAATATAAACCTAATGAATATAATCAGCTTATTTCAGAGCAGAAATAACCTTTTAGTCAATAAGCAGAGGCTGCAATCACTGTCTGGCAAGCAGCATACTGCATTTTATGTGTTGTTTTGGCCATTTTAATGTATTTTAAGAGATAAAAAGTACTTGTTCAGTTATAATCTGTCAAATATAACCCTCATGAATATAATCAAGTTATTTTCAGGCAATCTACCTTTCAGTCAATAAGAATAAGCTGCATTCACTTTCTGGAAGTGGAATACTGCTATACACGAGTTGCATTGGCCATTTAAAGGTATTTCAACAGGTAAAAACGACTGGATTTGCTGGTACACAGCAAATTAAATAATGTCGAGTCATAAGGATAATTGCAAAAGAGATCATGTCTTTATTTTATATATAACTCAGTAGAAAGTCATGTTAATTATGGGCTTCATTCTGTTTTCCAAAATATAAATGATATTAGACATAGGCCTACCAAATACATATCCCATCGACAACAACAGGCTTCTGTTATTGCCTATAAGCACGTAAATGTCATGCCTGGTTACGCTATAAACTGCACACTTATTTGGCTGCAATTGGGATTATTCCGTTGAAAGAAACGTTAAAGTATCACAAAGACATACCTTTACTGTTACTACGGACATAAAGCGATGTTTATTTGCACGTTATCTCTGTTTGATCCCAGATAAAAGCAGCTGTAGTCTTAAAGAGACTGCTGAGACATGCTGCTGCGTGCTCCCGCGGACGGCAATCAGTTTTTGGCGGACAGTCTCTTTTCAGCACGACACCTGTGTGCTCTGCTGTCCAGTCTTTCTGGCTTTGTAAAATCTGATTTCAGTCTATGATTAACACACAATTAAAAACAGGGACATTTCCAGGGACAGCTCCAGACGGGGACAGGCCACCAAAACCGGGGACTGTCCCTAGAAAACGGGGACGTCTGGTCACCCTACTTTAAAGGTGGAATAAGCAACTTCTGGAGAAATCCAACACCATCACAAGTACCATGAGCAAACAACAACACGGCAAGTAATTTTACCAACATTAGCTACGTTGTGGATTAGCATACTACTGCTACGGTTGCTGCTGCGAAGCTAACATGCAGAGAGGATGTGACGGTTCGCAGATCCAGCATGCCTGCTCCTCACAGCAATACTTACAGCTCTCCTGCTAATATAGCTAACATGACAACTAGAAAGTAAGCTAAATGTTGTGTGCAAGTCATTTAACGTTACCTGACACACAAATCATGGTTGGAATGGCTATAACAGTGTTGTGTGGCGGGGTGCAGACCACTTTGTTTTTTTCCCATTTACAGAGCCTGGACTTTGTAAAAACACTAGATTTTCTTCAGCACGCACACAAAAGGGAGAGCTAGCGTACCCTGAAGAGATATTTGACAAATAGATGTATATACAATTAAAATCAGTTGCCCCACCTTTAACTATGACCTCTATTATAAACATATAATTGAATTAACACTTCCATGACAGTAAAAAAAAATTTTTTATAACCATAAAATGGATATTATGGCATAATTGTTTTGGATTGTATTAGACTGGACAAGTGTACTTTTAAATACAAATACAAAAGCAAGCACATGTAAAATGACACACGTAATCCAATGTGCACAAAGACATAAACAAAGAAGTGCAAAAAGAAAGATGTGCATTTCCACATGCGAACCTTTCATCTTGATGACAAAAATCTGCCAACTAATGCCTAACAATGTCCTTTGTTGTCTTCTCTGTTTCACATCCGTTGTATCTCTGCTGTTCTCATGCCAGTTTTTATCTGACTGACAGAATAGTCTTTCTACCCTATCTGTGGCTGTAATAGGACTGTATAGTGTCAGAACAATGTCCAAAAATCTGCACGCCTCTGTTGGGATGAGAATTTTCTGCTTCAGCTCATTGTTGACCTCAGTTAAACTTGAAATGTTACGTTTTCAACTATGTTTTCTCATGCTCTAATTTTAGGTTTTTTTTCAGTTACTTTGCAACTTTCTCACTACAAATAGGTAAGTAACGGTGGAAATTATACTTTTATGTTCTGGGAGATTCTATTACAATAACTGAGATTTTAAAAACTCAAAAGAAGACTGTTGTGGGTTGAGAAAGACAATTATGATGTTCAAGTTTATTTATTTATATAGCACATTTAAAATCAACTTTAGTTGACCAAAGTGCAAGGTTGAGGATACACAACAAATATGCACGAAAAAAAACAGTTGGCCAAACAGTTTTCGAGTGGCCTTTTATTGTGGCCAGCCTAAAGCATACCTGTGCAACACCCATGCTGTCCAATCAGCATCTTGATATGCCACGCCTGTGAGGTGGATGGATAATCTCGGCAAAGGAGAAGTGCTCACTAACACAGATTTTGACAGATTTGTGAACAATATTTGAGAGAAATAGGCCTTTTGTGGACATAGACCTTTGAGTTCAGCTCATGACGAATGGAGGCAAAAACAAAAGTGTTGCGTTTATAATTTTGTTCAGTGTATATCAAAGGCAGCAGTCAAATCTAAAAGCACTAAAACAGCAGAGTTTCCAGAGTTAACAGCTATAAGATCAGTGAAAACTCTTAAAAGGGCAATTTCAGTACTGTGATTAATACTAAAATCATCTAAAAAGGATTGAAATTGATTAAAAACAACTCTCTCCACCCGTGTCTTGCACCTGTAATTCTAGTCTGGCTGTATTTTAGCTGTGAAGGTAATAATGAGGCTGTGTATGATGTGTGTGCAAAGACAGAGAAATACTTCGGCAACACTGCAAACTTCGCTAAACATCTGAGATTAAGTCTATCACAATAATAGGATGATGTTATGAAGCGGCAGCGCTGAGCCGGATATTTTTATTATAATTAAAGAATATGACAGCAGTTTGATGTCTTGTCATTATGCAGCTATTATTTTGAATTGGTAAGGCTACAGCCTACTCCTTATTTATGTCATAAATACAGAAACGGGAGGAGGGAGGTCACATTAAAATAGAAATAAAATATGTAAAATGTATTGGTATCGGCAATACCAGCCTGGGTATTACTTGGTATTGGATCGTATAGGAATTAAGTGGTTGTGGTGTCCGAACAATAATGCTGTGATGATGTGTTGAGAAGAAACCTGCTTGACACTGTTCTTGATCATAAAAGTTTATTACATCAAGGAGTTCAGCATCAATTACAAGCTCTGCAGCAGCTTGGAGAGTGACCCAGCCCGATTTTCTGTAGATCAAACATAGCTTATATAGGATATGTGTAGGTATCTGTTAGGTACCATAGAAGGGTTTGAGTCTGCAAAATAAAGCTCCAACCCATAGAAGGGTACAGTACTATTCTCAGTTAACAAAACAAGGGGTTAGAGGTCAAATTCTATAGAAGGGTTCAGTCCCTACATAACCACCAATCACTGCTCTCCCCGTAGGAGGTCAATGACCCTCTGTCCTGCTGCTTCAGTGCTATTTTGTACTGTTATGAGTCAAATGTACATTTATTGGACACCACATGGTATCGCACATCACTAGTCAACAGTGTCATTTATCTTTGCTGGCCTACTCCAGGAAAGGCAAAAATGGATAACACAGCAGTTAAATTTAGATGCTTTCTTCCACAGCTTCTGTTAGGCTACGTTCAGACTGCAGGCCTTAATGTTCAATTCCAATTTTTTTCTCAGATCCCATTTTTTTTTGTTTGTTTAAACATTACTGTTTAAATGTGGCCCATATCAGACTCCAGACAGTGTGAACTGTCCGCGGCCTGAAAGTGACCCGCATGTGCAGAAGAATAACACGACGTCACACGCAGCACTGAGTTGAAGGCTACAGAAGTAAACAGGGAGCAACAGAGGTTAGCTACGGTTAGCTCGCAGGAGACTCCCGTTTTTCATTGTTCACAACTTTCAGTTCATTTCATTACGGTTTCTGGCGCTGGACAACACATCTGCCCCACAACTCACTCCCTCTCTCTCCCCACGCTGTGTCTGCTCGGACAAATAGCAAAAAGGGAATTTGTGAGCAGATGATAGCGAGGTAGAGAAGGAAGAGAGCCACATGTTTGATAAAGGCTTTTTGTGGAGCTTTTTCGTTCAGTGCAGCTCCGTCTACAGCAGAACAACTGCTCTACAGTGACGTCAAAGAGTCCAGACTCACGTCGCATTTAAAAAGATCCGATCTGTATCAGTTACTGGAAAAGATCAGATTCCATGTGTCTTGGCCTGTTCACACTTTCATAAAAAGATCAGTTCTGAGTCACATACCGGCAAAAAAATAGGATTTGGGTTACATTGGCCTGCAGTCTGAATGTAGCCTTAGAACGCTCCTCAGAACAATGTTGGGGTACATAGGCCTATAATATCTTGGAATGGTGTGTTGGCATTTAGTTCTACTTCGTATAGTCTTCACCCTCTTAGGCTATCGCTATTGGGTTTACCCCTACGCATGCGTGGCACTGAGAAAAGCTTGTCTACGCCCACCCGCGGTGTGGGCCTCTCTTATGTCCTCGCCTTGTGTATATAACGGTGAGACCTGGCCATCGGCACTCATTTTTATTCAGCACTGAGCTGTCTAAATAGCAGAAGATCACCTGCTACCGAATTCTTCAAGCAGCACACTGGCGTCTCCACCCCAATCTGGTGGCCCAGATCTGGCTCCGGTTCGGCGTGGCAGAGGTGGATCTGATTGCCAACCGAGAGAATGTACAGTGTGCCCTGTGGTGCACCCCCTGTTGCCTCCCCGGCTGCTGTATGCTCTTCCGCCCGTTCGGCTGATCCCGCACCTTCTGCACCGCCTACAATTGGTGGCTCTGGAGCGCACGACCGAGTGGGCCAGCCGTGGGAACTCCCCTGGAGGGGGGAAGCTCTCTCTCATGCAAGGGCCGGCCATGTGGGTCTGGCCGCTAGGAGGCATTCCAATGCTGGTGTTTGAACTTGGGGATGGAACCAGTGGCCTGTCCCCAGCCAGGGGTGCTTTCGTTCCTCCTCTACAGCTGCTGGGCCCCCCATCTGGTTCCCCGCCTATTACGCATGGGTCATCCCACTGCCTACCATGTCGCGCCATCGGTGCTTGCGCACACGCCGACACCTATGCCACGCGGACTGCGGAGGACTGGGGGGCTTATTACAGTATAAGGCTCTGGGCAGGTGGGTTTGTGCTTGGTGGTGCCGTATGGGCCAGTGAGGAGTTGACTCAAAGTGGCATAAAAAAGAAAATACTCAAGTTCCGTACAAATACCTCGTGTACTTAAGTACAGTACTATTTTGTTACTGTCCACCACTGCTTGGCTTTTGCTACCTGAAACTAAGGAAAGAACTAGAGCTGTTTTTCCATATCTGGGCTCTGGATGGAAAGCTATCATCCATCATGATGGTGAAAATGGCTGGCCTTAAGACAACAAACAATTACAACACAAAACACCATTCATAAGCCTACTCAGACACACAGCTTGTCATACATGTGTAGGGCAAGTTCTGCAATCCTAGGCCTATGTGTACATTATGAGCACTACTTTTCAGTGGGCTTGTTTGGGGCCAGATTTCTTTATATTTTTGATACATTTGTATTTTTGAAATGTAAGTATATATATTTAAATAGTCTTTTATCAGATTTACCTATTGTTATCATTTCTATTTGTTCGGGACAATTATGAACTATAGGTAAAATTTAACTGCTAGAAAAAGCTTCTCCTCCTCTGACACACGTTATCTCACTCCAAATTTTTTGATAAAACTTGAGAGCCCTGTCAGCGAGCTAACGCCGATGTAGCATGTCGGCTAAATGCAGTAAATGTAATGTTATCAAAGGAGCATGGATTAGTACAACCTCAAGCTGATAAAAATATTACTTTAACGTTGCAATGGGAGTTTACCTGAGTTTCCAGCATGTTGTGCGAAGCTGTCTCCTTGTCTGTCTATAGCTGCTGTCATGACGCCTTTTTTTCTGCGAGTATTGTGCCAATATGCCAGCTCACTGCACTGTATGAATGTTGAAGTAACAGAACCTGAACATGTCTGGAGAAAAGCCACAGCCAGCATGCCGTTATTTCCGTGTTGATTGTGGGATCTCTGTATGACAGCGGTTGTGTTTTGGATAATGCTCGCTCATGAGTTCAAACAAGCACGCCTACGAGCACACGTACATATTACCCCTTTACTGTAAATGGTACGATAAAACATTTGTCATCTCTCATCAGGAAAACAAGTTAATAGCATGCCCCAATGCCTTAATTTTTAAAACTGTGATTCTAAAAAAAATTTTTTCCATCCATTTCCTTTCTCTTTTAAATCCACTCTACAAAATAGGTTTAACAAAATTAGAAAAGCTAGTGACTTAAAATGCAGATTTGTTCAAATATGTGCAGAATAATGTATGTGCAGAGTTTGACACCAGAAGGCTGTTTTCACATTCACCTGCTGACAGAGGAATGCCTTTGTGTTTGATTTAAGTCTCAGGTTAAGACTTGCACATACAAGCAGGATTTGCGACATCACAACTTGTTTGGAGCCAGTCATGGACTAATATGCAACTCAGACAAGTGATATGTTGAAACTTCCAGTAAACATACACTTAGAATGGACTTTTAAGTGAAGCAGAAGACATGTTTTGTTTTTAAAATGTTTTAAAAACTGTTTGATGAAAGAACACATAGAAGTTAGCATAGAATTACATAACCCATCAAAACTACATTATTAAATAAGATACTATATGCATGAATGTATATACCTATATAGAATAAAGCCCTACCAAATGTTACTAGCTAGAAAATTAGCAAGCTAGCTATGTAGCTATCCATTCCTGGCATACCAGGCCGGTTTGTTACATCATGTGTACAGTATGTGTTATCTCGATGTAGCTAATAATAGAGAATCTCTGCTGGAGGGCTAGTTAGGGCCAGCTAACTAGATTACTAACTATGTGTAAAGTCTAGTTCACACTACACAATTTTTAGCCCGATTTGCTGGTCAGAGAGCTCGGCAACCGTCAGGCTGTGATCAGGGGTAAATGAGCGGTCGATCGGCGGTCGCCAGTCGTTACATGTGAACTACACAACGACACATCAAAACGCCTCCCCGACACATTTCTGACACATCACCGACGTCTGCCAGATATCTAGCATGCCAAATATCTGGAAGAGTCGGCAGACTCGACATCCACATCCAGCCAATGAGAGCAGGCACCTGGCAGAGCAGGTAGCTATTTTTTACTGCAAAACACTTTTTACTCCCCTCAGCTCTCTGTAGCTCAGACAATCCCTGCTACCTTCATGTGCTAATCCATTCTTTCACCCAGATTTTTTGTCTTTATAATTGGTATCTTTATAATAGCAAACAACAGCTGTTTCATGTGTTGGTTCGCGTCATTTCCTGTTTCACATTTCACGTGTGTTCTTGACAAAATGTGGTTTGGAGACCAACGTCGGGTGACGCAGTTAGTGCCAGCTCGCACGTGTGTGACCCCCTGTCACCGATCAGTCACGTAGTGTGCCACGACGACTTCAGACTCCCGTCACAAGACGGCAAGTTGTGTAGTGTGAACAGCGCAGCCATCGGCCGACACTGAAAGTTGTGTAGTCTTCACAAGCCTTAACAGATGTTAGTTGGGCATAAATGTTCGTCCAGCCGCCTCTTGCTTGGTCACTCTCTTTTTGTTTCCTCGCTTGCTCCAACAACGTCCTCTTCTGTCTCTTCACCTCTGGTATTAGTTAACGTTATGTCCAGCAGCAGCATAATGTTGCTTGAAACTTTGGTGGCAAGTTAGCCAACAAAGCTAGACATAAACCGACGTAAGAGCACTTACAGTAACCAAATGTTCGAGTGTGTAGTGTTACTGTAGTAACTTTGCTAACATTAACACGAGATTTATAGCGAGTGGCTAAACCTCTGTCTGTGTTGATTTTGCTTGAGTTGAAAACTTTGCTAACAGGCGAACATAAAGCAAGCACATTACAGCCAGCTAATAAGTTATTACTTACTAGTCCAACAGCAAGAAGGCCAGCTTGACATCCGTACTGCATCTTGTCAGCTCTTTTAGCTAACCCCAACGAGTAAAAGCAAGTCCGACATTTACTACCGGTCATTCTCTTTTTCTCTTCCTTGCTTCCTCCAACAACATCTTCTTCAGTCTTTTCGCAGCCTGATGGATACTGAGAATTCCAGGTTAGCTCCTTCTGAAGAACTTACATTTTACATTAAATCCCTTTTACTTCTTCTTATAGCTTACTTACTGAAGAGTTTTGTTGTGTTGTGGTGCTGTAAACCATTACGCTGTTTTCGCGATAGATGTCCTGCCCGGGGTTTCTTACATATATCTTACATAGTGCCATAACCAAGCGCTCTAGACAGGAGGGGGAATGACAGCTGTTATTTCAAGATAAAAATACTACACAATGTTGCATTAGTCCAGTATAACAAAACATTAACTAAGTCAAATAATGAAAAAGACAGAAAATGCAAACCAGTGCCACCTGGTGGGTAAAGTAAAAAAGGTGTAAAAAAGCGTTGGTGAAATGAAGCTGAAAACTTATTTTGGCGCCAAAATAACACATTACAGCATAGTGACATAATAATATTAGCAGTTAATAATATGTATTAAAGGTTACAATTTAAATGATTAGATTACCAAAGAAAACAGTACACTATAGCACCAGCAGAATGCCTTGCACAGTTTACCCTCAACAATGAAAGCAGCACAGTGAAAGGGACTATGCAAACTTGGCAGGTACATTTAGGGCAATGTACAGGGACTTGATTACCACAGGACATTTTGGTAAATAACATTAGCTTAGGCTGCTTAGTGATAGTGAAGCAAAATCATGAAATAATAAATAATATTCACAAATACAAAATAATATTAGGAAGTAAATTTTAAACTAAACTGTTTTTAGTTTAGTTTGATGGCGGTTCTCTTGAAACAGTTGACACAAACAGTTCCAACTGGTTCTTCTAAATTATTGACAACAAAAAAAACAACCACCAATATTGTTGTCCCCATAAAGAAGTAGCGATATTTAGGGAAACTGGAAACAGTTCAGATGGATGTAAAAGCGCCTGTCTCCTTCAAATTTTCTTACATCTGGAAAGTAAGCACCTGCTTTGAAACTGACTGAAGTTACTGCTGCAATTTTTCTAGAGGGGAGAGTAAGATGTTTAAATTTGCAAATACATATGCTAATGCCTCTTGGCCTGATAAATTGATATGATAAATTATGCTTCTGTAGCTATCTATTTTTCTTCTGCAGGAAATGTAATCATTAATATACTAGGACAGTTAAAATGATCGTATATTTAAGCGGCGAGCTATTCTTAACCCGTTTAATCCCAAATTTGTCCTAGCAATTTGAGTACATGCATTTTACTCCTTAGACCTTAGACCAAACTTTATGCCCTTTTTGATTTTATGTTGGTTAAGTTAGTGAAATAGGTTTTATATGGGGAAACGGCATAGTCAAAATTCACACAAATTCTTCAATTAGACCAAGCAAGTTAAAGCAATAAAAAACAAACATTAAAAAACACATTTTCATTTCAATCTGTTTTTTCATTTAAAAGTTGAATTTCTTGCCCAAAGCCAACAATACAACTTTTAGAGCTTCAGAAATAACATAAAAAGACACGGTCGCAAATGTGACCGGTGGGATTAAACAGATTAAAGTATTTATGCCCATATAAAATGTGCAATCCCACTGCCTCCAATGTAGTGCATACTAGCTCTTTACAATGTTTAAATGACCAACAAGCCAAATAAAACGCTACCAATTTGGACATTAAAGAGCAAATGCAGCTCCTGAGCTTGATTACCAACCCAAACTGACGGACTGACGGTGCAAGGAAGTCTACAGCCTAAGGTGGTGAACCAATAGATTGCAGACACTCCTCTAGCCACTCCCACACTCCCTGCAAATCATCTGTAGCCATCTACACACCCACACAGGTGTCAGTCAAACAGAGCGAATCACAACTGCACAGCAAGTGGGTCATCAGATCGTGTTTTGCTTACTAAAGCAAAGCAATTACAACATCTGATCTTCACAGAATTTTAAAAGAAATTATAGGAATACCAGCTGGTCAACATTATCTTGTGAGTTGTATTATTAAATGTTTTTTTTTTTGTTTTGTTTTGTTTTCTGAGATACTTCTATAACAGTATAACACACCACTATAAATTAATCAAAAGATCCATGTATAGATATATAATCCCATTGTATGAATGAAATACATAACATAAATGTAATTTTCATAGATTCCCTTGATGCTTTTATGCCTGTTTGACAGGATTTTGAAAATACAAATACCACACAAAAAGCCGTTATGTTGTTATGACATATCTCTATCTGCTTTTAAGTAGTCTCTAAAAAATATCTCTAAATCATCACAGAGTTTAGCTCTAACTCATTGGCTTCTCTTCTTCCTTTTTCTGCTTTACTCTGTGAGTAGGTCCACAAGGACAACAAGGCACAAGAGAGTAAATGTATGATTTATAATCAGGGTGCCATCATCTGATAATGAAACCATCTGCAGAGGAACATTAACAACTTTGTCCATATGTCAAATTCAATGCTTCATGAGCCATTAACTCCACTGTGTATTTTTGGTGGAATACATTTTTGAAATGATTTGAAGGTTTTAAGAATAAAGGTCATTGTTTTAGGATAATTTTCATTCTAAAGAATTAATAACTGAGTAAAAGAAATCACTACTTCTAAGATTTTCTTTAAAGCAAGAAAAAACAGCTACTACATAACGTTCAATGTATAAGGTTTCAAGTCCTAGAAAGAGGTAAATTATAACAACAACAATTGTCACACAGCTCAGTTTAAAAAAGAAGATTATTAACCATAATCAGGTGGCTCAGCAATAAAAAAGGCATAGGAATGCAAATGCAGCCCAAAATGCTTCACAAAACAAGATCAGTATAAAATTAAAGCTGCAAGCAGCGTTGGGTGGGCCCTCACATGTTTAGTGCATCAAGGTGGGAGGCGGCCGCGTTTCAGATTCTGGAGCTCTGCGGTGCGGCTGTGAATTTGCCATGCGTTTTGAACGCTGCACAAAGGTGTTAATCATCACATCCTGTGTCCCCTTTGAGGTGCTACAAAGCACTTGGTGGTATGACTATAGTAGTAGACTAGTAGTACTAATAGTACTATAGTAGACTACTACAGATCAAATTAAACTCCAAGTTAAAAAGAAATGTTTAATTTTTTTTTTTAAATACCAAGGAAGCTTTCTAAGATCTATGAGCTAAACTAATGCCATGAGTGCCAACAATGAATAAATAAGCATGACAACGAAATGGAAGCCAGATCTGATATATCCTGTAATTAATTGGGTCCAGACCTTTATTTTGATGTTGAGTGAAGGTCTGCTTCAAACACAAGTTTGAAGCCACTCCGAGGGAAACAAAGGGTTGTGGCCTCATGCGTTCTTCTAAAAGGATACAAGGCTTCTTTGTCAAGAAGCCCACTGTCCTCCTGAGCGCTGTTGGAACTACAGGGTTCATGCCAGTACAGCAAACCTCCCCTGTCCCCTCACACCTCCAGGGCTCCCACCAGATCTCTTCCTTTTTTCACTGTGAGTATAACACAGTGCAACATTGGTTGAGCTTTAGGATATTTATTCCTTAGTCACCCCGTATATGCACAATATACTGCAGATGTAAACATTAGTGAACTGAATCTAACTTGAATTTACTACACAGCAAAATTGCATTGTGTTAAAATGAACACACTCAGTGTTGCTTTGTGACACATGAAAGTGTATTTTTGACACTAAATTGTGTTATTCCCTTTTTTGTGTTAATATCTGACACTCTCAGTGTTGTTTTGTTACTCACAACAACACTGTGCAACAACTCAGCTGGACCAGACTTTATTGTTCATGTCCGCTGATAGCCAAACACTAAAGGAAGAATGGAGAACGAGGGAGAGAGGCGTTCTTTCCACAAGTGTAAGTAGCTGCTGCCATTATTGTGTCACAGTCTAAGATGCAAAGAACATTCTCGTCTAGTGTAAACTCCAGCAAAAAGCTTTCAATCGCGAACAATTCTACATCTGATTTATTGAAGCATCTGCTGAAGCAGCACAGGGCCGTGAAACTTACAGAAACAAACTCCAGCAGCTACTGTCACTGATGCTTGGACTCGTCGGGAGAGAATGGCGTTAACGTAACGGTTTGTAACTACTGAATAGGCTACTGCTCTTATAAATAGGCTACATGTGCAGGTAAAACAGCTGTCTAAAAGTCGGGATGACTTGCTTAAATTTTTTTATTTCAGCCGGTGGCGTTAAGAAACGTTAGGCCTGGGCTATATGCTTTGTAAAAACCACACTCCTTGCTGCTGTTATGGATATGATGTTAGTTAAAAAGTCGGGAGAGCTATGTTTGGGGGTGAAGGGAGGTGGTAGGCAAAGCAGTGTTTCCCATAATTAGCCTATAATTTGGATGATTATCAACGTGGACTGCCACATATTCCGTCCATCCGGCCATCCAATTGTGTTTCTTTTAAACTACATGACCTAGTGTTGCACTTTACATCTTTAGTGATAAAATTCTAACTATTATAAACAAAATTCACCAAGACCTTCTCTCAACTGGCAACGACTTATCTCCAAACTCAGGAACCTTAGAAACAGCTGTAAAGCCAGATATATGTTTAGACTGCTTTGCTTTACCAACTAACAATAACTAACTTCAATAATTTCTTCATCTAAACCATCAACCTGCCTCTTAGACCCCATCCCGACTAGGCTGCTTAAAGAAGTTTTACTCTTAGTCAGCACTTCTCTACTAGATATGATCAATCTATCTTTATCAACAGGCTATGTACCACAGTACTTTAAAGTAGCTGTAATTAAACCTCTTCTGAAAAAGCCCAACCTTGATCAAGATGCTTTAGCCAACTATAGACCTATATCTAACCTTCCATTTCTCTCTAAGATCCTGGAGAAAGCAGTTGCTAAACAGCTGTGTGACTTTCTACATAGCAATAGTTTATTTGAGGATATCCAGTCAGGATTTAGAGTTCATCATAGCACAGAGACAGCACTGGTGAAAATTACTAATGACCTCCTAATTGCATCAGACAAAGGACTTGTCTCTGTACTGGTTTTATTAGATCTTAGTGCTGCTTTTGATACCATTGACCATCAGATCCTATTACTGGAACATTTCATTGGCATTAAAGGAACCGCTCTAAGCTGGTTTAAGTCCTATTTATTAGATCAATTTCAGTTTATACATGTTAACAATGAGTCCTCCATGCATGCCAAAGTTAGTCGTGGAGTTACACAAGGATCTGTGCTCAGACCAATCCTCTTCACTTTATATATGCTTCCTTTAGGCAATATTATCAGGAAACACTCCATAAACTTTCATTGTAATGCAGATTATACTCAGTTATATCTATCGATCAAGCCAGATGAAACTCATCAGTTAGCTAAACTTCAGGATGTTAAAACCTGGATGACCTGTAATTTTCTAATGTTAAACTCAGATAAAACTGAAGTTATTGTTCTGGGGCCCAGGCAGCTCCGTGACGCATTATCTAAAGATATAGTTTCCCTTGATGGCATCGCCCTGGCCTCCAGCACCATTGTGAGGAATCAGCCATCTCCTCTGCCAGACTTCCTTCCAGGTAAGAAATTTCCTCTCGTGGTTGTACTTCTTTCGTAGTCTCAATCATGCCAGAGTGCCTGCTGAATAGAAAAAAGCTAATGTGTCCGGTGTGCGGCGTGCTTATATACGCCTCCAGTTACACCGTCACACGCTACCGTTCTAGCAACGGCAATAGGATTGGAGTAGTTTCATTCATGATTTCTGCCCTGCCACACCCAGAGGCGTTCCCATAGTGTCGTCACAGACGCAGTTCGAGTTCCCTCGAAGGGGAACAATGGGTAGAAAGTTAATCAACTTCTTCCCAACTGCTATAAAGCTACTGAACTCTGAGGTCGCCTCAGCATGATAACCTCTCTGGCATGTAACAGTAATTAGGGGTGGCAATGTGAAATACACTGTTTACTAATATGTGCAATACACGGTTTGCTGCTGGATACTGTGCAATAATAATCCATGCTGCTAGACACCTGTTGACTTACTTTTTATTGAACTGTACTACCTTTTTTGGCAAATTCTAATCCACCAAACAAACTCAGACACACACCTAATTTCTCGCCTTAACCAAACCATCGCCCTAGTTACAGCCCAGCTGCCTGTCTGCAGGCATAACGCGCATTATATGCTGACAAAAAAGGAAGATGCAGATCTCTGTAGGTAACTAAATCTCAAGGAATGCTACTTCTACTAAGTGTAATAACTTATTGATGACTCTAAACGTCCTTAAAAATGTACTTCGAATCAATCATCCCCGCTGATGAACCCCACAAAGAATAGTATATAGTTTTTGAACAGTACACTTGGAGGTGCACAGTCAGAACTCTGGAGCTGCTCCCCCCTTGGCTCTCTGCCTTTATACCCTTCGTGTCCCTCTGGTTCAGGTGCAGCCACTTAGTATCTGACTAGTATCTAACTGAACAGTGACTCCGTTACAGTACGAAGCCAAATCTAACATAGCCCATTTGTAAAGTTTACCGTTAAACATAACGTCAGCTAACAGAGCTGAGCCATAGACATTTGGCTGCAAGGGTGTGGGAAGGGGGTGCGGAGGGTGCTGCAGCACCCCCTATTGATAGGGAGGAACACAGTGTGCAAATTACATATGCAGACTACATCATGGGCACTATTGTTACTATAAGACAACATAAAATACAGCAGGTTAGTGCTGAATGCAGAGGATGCTCTTGATATTACAGCCTAATAATTTGACATCAGAAGCTATTTGCACTGTTTTGTCACGATTAAAGGAGCTACACTGGTGTGATGCGCGGATCGGCTCTGACAATATCTGAATAATCATATACGCACAAATCATTCTATGGCCCCGAAACCCACTAATTATTTTCTTTGATTTATCCCACTTCGTCCGGTCCTTTTAACTTTCCAGGTGATTTCTTTATTGTGCTGATGTATAAGTGTTTTTTCTTTAACGGTTTACTCTAATAACCTGGGACATTTATGCAGCAAAACTAAAAACTGTAGTTACTGCGTTACTTTGAGTTACTTTCACTGAGGTAGTAAAAAGACTCACAAAAGACTTTAAATTAAATGATAAACTCTATTGATGTCAAAATGCATCTCTACAATAACTAATCCTCAATTTCAATGCTCATGCCTAAGCACCAGTGTTAGCTAACAATTACATAAAATATGACATTTTATAGTGGCAATGAAATGATATGATGGGCTATCAGCTAGCTAACATCACATAGCTCATTTTAAGTAAAAGAAATGCTAATTACAAAACTCGGAAGGTAGGAAAGTTAAATGTATTAAATAAGCTAGATAGCTAACTACTGACATTAACTTACAGTGTCTCCACCAGCGTGTGGTGGACTGGACTGCAGCAGCTGCGCTGCGAATGATGTGGGCAGGCAAGACATTCAACTAAGGTCAAGGTTAGGAAATCGTACGGTCCGTTTTAGGGGTGTCAGAGAATGTATTTTAAGATTCTTGAATATATGGCAAACATACAAATATATGAATATGGGAAATATATTGTAATATTTACAAATACAAGAAAGACCCCCTGAACTGTTGTTTTTGACTCTTTTGGGGGGTCCAGGGGTCAGACCCCCCCAATCCCCCCGTAATCCGAACCATGGTTACTTTTTTACTCATGGATTTGTTTTTCTGCTGCCAAAATGTTTCAATGTTGTTGAATTAGAAAAAAACAACATTTAATTTCAGGTTAAAATGCGTTGTAACGTGCGTTACTGAGATTTATTTCTAATAATATGTTATGTAACGTTGTTACAGCAAAAAACATTACATTACTGTAATTGTGTTACTTTTGTAACACGTTACTCCCAACATTGCATGCACGCATTTCTACTCTGCAGTACCCATAAGCCAAAATGTCTTCCCATGCGCCTGTTTGGCTGAGTCTTTACTTTCCAACTTCACACACGCCTTTTCTTCAAAGCATTATCACCCTAATGTCTCACACTAAGGTTAATCTAATACATTTTGGCTTCTCTCTTCTTGCTGTCTTGTCTTTGACTCCTTAAAAGCTGTGGTTACACACTAACTCCCGTTAACTTAGCATTGTTAGCAGCTTCGGGCTGCTCGTATCTGGCTAATTAGCGTAACAAGCTAAGCTAACAAGCTATATGCCGACAGCGATACCTTTTAAATATTATTAACATAAATAAAATACAGGAATTTCACTCACCAACCGGAAAACAGACTTCCTGGAGGTTCTCCCTCCAATAAACTGCACAGCCTGTAATTATTCATCCAGTATCTGCATGTAGAAATGTCCAAAAGGCTCAAATAGGCTGAACCTCAGAGCTCCGTGTATTAGCTGAGTGAGGCTAATAGACGACAGTCACTCATCTAGGAGTGACAGCGGCCAGAGACACCTGTCAATCAAAGCGACCACGCCCCTAATAATGCAGAAATTTAAGGCTTAATCATTTAAACAGGTGAGTTATAAACTTGCAGGTTTTCTGTCTTCTGCAATGGCCTCAGCCTGGAGATCGGAAGTTTGCAGCTTGGCCAACTCCCAGCGATGACAGCGATAAACATCTTTCTGCTCTTCACCCTGGTCCTGCTCCACTGTCACATCCAGGTTTTTCCCCTTCATCAGAGAATGGCGGGGAGAGAGAGGACACAGCGCAACCAGATGTCACATCGACGTGTACCAAGGTATGTGGTG
Source organism: Micropterus dolomieu (assembly GCF_021292245.1). Classification (NCBI taxonomy): domain Eukaryota; kingdom Metazoa; phylum Chordata; class Actinopteri; order Centrarchiformes; family Centrarchidae; genus Micropterus; species Micropterus dolomieu. The sequence continues at coordinate 10,446,175 of NC_060159.1, forward strand.
AAGACTTCAAAGGCAAATCCTGCTCGAAGATATGCCTTGTTAATGTATACCCCAATGGACATCGCAAGCTACAGAGAAGAATGTACGTCATTTTAGATGACCAAAGTAACATGTCATTGGCGAGAACAGAGCTTTTTGACATGTTCAACATCAAAGGAGCAGCAGTGACATACACACTCAAAACCTGTGCAGGGATGATGGAAACCGCTGGCAGAAGAGCCCAGGGATTCACAGTGGAATCTTTGGATGGGAAAATAAACTTCGCACTACCTACACTCATTGAGTGTAATGAAATTCCCAACAATAGAGCAGAGATACCTACGCCAGAAGCTGCATACCACCATCATCACCTAAGACAGATAGCAAATAAGATCCCAACCCTC